>NC_081825.1:252426539-252627198 GCF_030867095.1 Alligator mississippiensis
TATGCAGTCCCTCTCAGCACCGACTATTTTCCAGGTTATGGTGAGCCACTACATGATGAGACTTTAATGAGGTTTCTTTGTATGCAAATGTAAGATGAGTATTTATTCACCAAGGCACCCCCGGGGGTCACAAGAAACAATGGCCACAAGCTAGCAGAGAGCAGATTTAGATTGGACATTAGGAAGAACTTCTTCACAGTTAGAGTGGCCAAGGTCTGGAACGGGCTCCCAAGGGAGGTGGTGCTCTACCCTACCCTGGGGGTCTTCAAGAGGAGGTTAGATGAATATCTAGCTGGGATCATCTAGACCCAGCACTCTTTCCTGCTTATGCAGGGGGTTGGACTCGATGATCTTTGAGGTCCCTTATGACCCTAACATCTATGAATCTATGAATCTAAGATTAGGGGGCTTTTGCCATAAAATGGGGATACACATATTGAAAGCAATGGAGAAAGGGGTGGGACGTGTGTGTAATAGTCTCTAGAGACCCTGAGTTGCCAGTGTGATTCATCATTGCATACATTTCAATTTCCTCTTCATTCCCACAGCTGAGCTGCACCTTTCTTGCCCATTTCCAATTACTCTTATTTTTTCCACCAGCCTTAAATGTCTGGCAAACATCACCAAACAGGACCCAAACAGTTCACCCAGAATCCCCCTGTCACCCCCTTTCTCAGCTTGTTACATATGATTAGTGTGGCTCTGTCCTCCATGAGGTGAAGCCAGACCAAATTGCCCTGCACCACATATGCATATAAATTTTTGGAGGATCCCAGAACTCATGACAAGAACACCCAGTTTTGAGTGGGGAGCTAATTAGCCCATGAGCGTGAGAGCGAATTAGTACATGGAGCATAAATCATGAGTCTTTTGGTTTTAGACTAATATGATGTATAGTTTGTATCACATATAAATACATACAGAAGTACTGCTAAAGTGTTTTATGAAGCAGCCATGCTAAAATGTGTAGCACTTTCAAAAAAGGGAAAATACATAAATTGTGGATTAACTAAATGTGTGGTATTATATGCAAATTACTACAGGTATGTTTGTTTCAAGGTTGTTGTCAAATTAGCTCTTCATTTCCATGCACTCAGGGAAAGCAGGGTTTGATAGTAAGGATGGGGGGAAAGGGCTTCAGGAGGAAGAAGTTGGAGGGGGCAGAGGGCAAGGGGGCTACCTGACCTCCCCAGATTTATTTTCCTTGCAGTAAGAGTGGAGGGTGGACAAATTCAAGGCAAACCTCCAATAATTAGATTCTATAACTGGGAAAATTATTTTAAAAATTGTAAACTTTGCATATATAGAATCAAATTATTGGGGATCATCCTATATTTGAGTAAATCTAGTATTAAACTTTATACCATTTTTAATACACCATCCCATAAAGTAATCTAAATCTTCTTATGTAATAATCCAGGTCTAACCCCCACTTACCCTCACATTAATGCCAGCCACATATTAGTTTAGTGCCAGCCATACATTTAGTTCCTGCACCAAGGTAGCTAACAGGATAGGACCCAAGGATGATTCCTGAGGAACAGCACTCCTATTTCCAATCTCAGTTTAACCTGTTGCAATCTCCATTTTATCCAACTGCTTCTGTACCTGTATAACATTTGATCCCCATCTTTTCCTGTTTGGCTAATAATTTCCCATGAGGCAAAGTTTGCCTAAATCTAGATTGATAAGGTCCAGTACATTGCCCCTATTTAAGAAATCAGGTTTCCTGTCCTAGAAAGATATTAGATTGGCCTGATGTTTAAAAACAAAGCAAAGCAAAGCAGAACAAAACAAAACAAAAAAACCCCAAAACCACTGATACACAAAAACCATATAATTACTTTTCAAATTTGCAAACACCTCAAAATATCAACCAGGTCTGAATGCCCATCCTTATCACGTACTATTAAAAAAGCAGACTGACACTGTACTTATTAACAACTTTTCCCTTGTGTTTAATTTATTGTTACATTTTTAAATGTACAAACAGTTATACTAGTTTTATACACAAAACCACAGGTACCATTTTTAGCTGTCAAAATTCCAGAAGCCTGGCGTGCTACTAAATTGATTATATGTCCTGTGCTGACATCTAGTGGGAGTTTGGTAACACAGGAGCTCATTTATATTTTATTCAATACATTAAGACATAAAGGCTTTTGCCATCTGGCTAAAATTCTAAAGCAGTGAACAGTATTTTAATGGATAAAGTGATGATGTATAGAATAGTTTCTCTGTAGAAAAATGCCTTAAATTTGTATTTTGCAAAGTTAACATCTTAAATAGTTGCTGTAAGGACCCATGTTCTTAGGGTAGCCATGTAAAAATAATGAAGTCTAAAGCGGAAAAATCTATTTTCAGTTTTTTGCTTAGGCATAGATTTCACACATACAGACTACTAGTAACTCTTCTTCCTGAAGGTTTCTTTCTCTGATTCTTCTAATTTTTCTAGTCAATCTCTTCTATAAGCATATTCTTAAGAATATATGATTTTATTTGCATTGTAACAGCTAAGTAAAACAATTTGTAATGCACTATCAGTGTTTTTCCCTTTAAATAAAAAATGACATTGACTTAGAAAATTAACTTTAACCCAGTACATTTCAAAGTAAATTGCAATTGTAAATTAAATGAATCAGGTGGTTTAAATCAATTTTCAGTTGCTCTTCAGCCTAAATCATTTTGCCTGGTCTCTCATTCACTGATCATTATGATGGATGGTTTCACCTAAATCCCATGAGAGACTGGTGCCTCCTGAATCTGGGGGGGCACCCACAGAAGCCACCAACAGAGGCAACTCTGTCAGGGGGGCACCAGCCCTACCACCAGTATCAGTGTCGGCCGTCAGGGGGGACACCGGCTCCATCGGGGGGCACGTGCACCCCCATGCATCCCCTACTAGTTGCCTATGCTAAATCCCATACTTAGCTCTGCTTCAACAGAAAATACAAAATCACCAGGCTTTTCAAATTTAACAGCTGAAGAAATATGCATTGACTTAATAATCAGACTCATTCTATGGAAAGAAGGCCCAGCCATCTCACTCCTTTTCCCCTCTTCCTTTTCTTTGATGATGATGGAGAACTTCAAAGTAGAAGCCAACTCTCTTCAGATAAATTCTTTAAAATACACTTCCTATAGACTCGGGGACAGCATGAAGACATAGTTTATCTGTTTGCCCCAACAAAGGAAATTTCTTCCATGCCAGGTAGGTAGGAAAATTCTGTAGACACCAGATCTCTAGCATAGAGGTGAATGTAAGAAATAGTACAGTCAAATACAGTTCTAAAAATATATATCCCATGTTTTACTCCAAGTGTTTGTAAAAAGAGATATGCTTTTGTAGAGCTCTTTGATAATCCACATCCTTGAGGAGCAGTGTGTGTGAAACCTGAAGAAACTGCCATTTTGCTTTATATATATATGTTGCACTTAGAAATGATACATATTTAAACTTTATAAATTGCTACTGTAAAAGATACTTTTCAATGACAGGCAAGCTCAGAAACTGTCATAAATATAAGGACGTGGAGCTAAGTAAAATAACTTAAGAGGACATTAGTCAGTAGTTAAACTTTTCCAATTGCCAGAGTTTGGAAACCACAGAAATTAACACCCAAAAAGGTTCTCTAAAAATAACCTGACCCACAGAGAACCCCAAGTATGTATTGCCTTCCAGTCCATGTAATATCCATGGAACTGAGTTGACTAACCCTGCCATAAATCAGCAACCATATTTCAATGATGTTTTTAATTTCTCCTCCAGTCACTTTTCAGTCACAAATGAAAAAGGCTATGCTAGAAAAGAAAGTGAGAGAGATGTACCTGAAGCAATGAGATTACATTTCGTGGCTCTTTCAGTTGGTGGATCACCAGCCCACTAGCCTTTTTGGCTCATTCTAATTGCCCCTTAGAAGGGCCTCATTATTACCTAGGAAAGAAAACATCAATCTAAGTAATAATTTTGAAACTCTGATTATATTAAATACCTATTTTAAATAATGAATATTAATATTAAGCATGCATAAGTTTACTCAGTATTTGAAAATATACTACTAATCAAGAGGTTCCAAAAGCATGGGTTTGGGGTCAGAAAGGATTTTTTACGTATATCTAACTGACACTGAAGAGGACAAGATTGTGTGAGGTGTGGTCCTCTTCCTAGGAATTTGACCTAACAATAGCCTTCTCGTCTCTGCTCTTTACTTCTGACATATTGTAAGGGTTTTTTGATTGAGTGCTTTGTGACCGTGGTTTGAGGCTAGGGACAGATTTTACACATAAACCAGCTTAAGTAATCAGAAACTGGTTTAAATCTGTAACAGAACAAATGTTCAGTGTACATAAACCAGTTTGAGAATGCCTGAAATCAGTTTGAGATAACCCAGGTTGAATGTAGTATCAGACTTAACTGATTTGGCTCAAACTGGTTTATGCAATGTCTGTCCCAGACCTCTTGCTGGTTTAAATTAAATCAGACTCCCCCAGCATCCCAGCATGCTTTCTGGGCTGGGTGGGGCTCTCTGCTCCATAGCAGGGCTGGCCCTTCCCCTCTGCTCTGCTCTGTTCCCTGGCTGCAAACTGACATTCTCTGCAGGCATCTACCTAACTTCTACTTCTCCCTCCCCCACCTCTCTGCTAAGCAGACATTCCCACCCCTCACAGACACCTCAGCATTAGCTAGCACAGGGGTTTCCAAACACTAGGCCATGGCCTGGTACCAGGCCGTGAAGAGTTGGTTGCTGGAATGTGGCACTAGCCCTACTCCCATAGACCCCCATGGTAAGGGAAGGAGTGGGGCTGCTGGGGCAGACACAGGTTGGAGCTGCAACTCATCTGGGAGATGTGGACAGCTCCTGCAGCTGTGTGTATCCTGGGAGGGCATGGGGGGCATGTGCCCCCGGATCTGCATGGGGCAGGAGGGCTGTGGCTGGGGAAAGCAGCTTGGTAGTGTTGCCTCCCTGCTCCATGCGGGGGCCCGGAAGCAAGTGCCTGCAGAGCTGCACGAGGCAGCCCAAGACCCGCTTGGCACCAGAGGCAGAGGAAACTCAATGCCAGGACTGCCTGGGGGAAGGAGCTGCCCCAGCTGGGGTGCAAACCTGGGCTGCAGCTGCTGAGGGGGGAGGAAACCCCTGTGAGGAGCCTGGGAATTTCGGGGAGCCACCTCCCACCCCCATACAGCTCAGTCTGGTGCCCCACCCTAGCTGCCCCATCCTCACTCCCTCCCCCACCACTGAGGCCTTGATCTACAAGCCCCACACCCCTTTCCCCACAACAGACTTACCAGGCAGACTCAGCTGCTCTCCCAACCCCAACACCACAGCAAATTAAATTTAAATATGCAAATTTAAATTTAAACATGCAGATTTAACATGTAAATTATATTGTTTGCTGCAAGATTCTTTGAGTGAGTTTGCTGGCCCACAGCATAAAAAGGTTGAAAACCCCTGAGCTAGAAGACCGCATGCTGGCTACCTCTGAGCTGTAGCACATGGAGCAAAGGCCGAATTAGCAGATAGCTGGTAATGTCCCTCTGTTTTCTTAATGGGGTGATAAACATTCCCCGCTGGGCTGTTCAAGAGGGTGGGGAACCCTCCCTAATCACAATGTTTTCCCAGGGCCTGGGCATGCCCCCCATAGCTCATCTCTGTGCAAAAGAAAGGAGGGCTGCTCTAGAGCCCCCCGGCTTCTAGCCTGAGCCACTGGAGGCACATGCCTGCATTTCTGGGGTGCCTGTCTGGTTACAAAACTGTTTAGCCTAGCCAGATTGAACTAACCTGCACAGATTGAATCAATTCAATGGAGTTAGAAGCAGACTGGCCAAGTTTGCCGATGACACCAAACTTTGGGGAAAAGCATCCACACCAGAAGACAGGCGGGTAATCCAGGCTGACCTGGATAGGCTCAGCAAGTGGGCGGACGAGAATCTGATGGTGTTCAACGCCGATAAATGCAAGGTTCTCCACCTTGGGAAGAAAAACCCACAGCATCCTTATAGCCTCGGCAGTGCTATGTTGGCTAGCACTAAGGAAGAAAGAGACTTGGGGGTCATCATTGACCACAAGATGAACATGAGCCTGCAGTGCAATGCGGCTAGTAAAGCGACCAAAACGCTGGCTTGCATCCATAGATGCTTCTCAAGCAAATCCCGGGACGTCATTCTCCCCTTGTACTCGGCCTTAGTGAGGCCGCAGCTGGAGTACTGCGTCCAGTTTTGGGCTCCACAATTCAAAAAGGATGTGGAAAAGCTTGAGAGAGTCCAGAGAAGAGCCACACGCATGATCAGAGGTCAGGGAAGCAGACCCTACGATGACAGGCTGAGAGCCCTGGGGCTCTTTAGCCTGGAAAAGCGCAGGCTCAGGGGTGATCTGATGGCCACCTATAAGTTTAATCAGGGGTGACCACCAGTATCTGGGGGAACGTTTGTTCACCAGAGCGCCCCAAGGGATGACGACTAGGTCGAATGGTCATAAACTACTACAAGACCGTTTCAGGCTGGACATAAGGAAGAATTTCTTTACTGTCTGAGCCCCCAAGGTCTGGAACACCCTGCCACCGGAGGTGGTTCAAGTGCCTACATTGAACACCTTCAAGAGCAAACTGGATGGTTATCTTGCTGGGATCCTATGACCCCAGCTGACTTCCTGCCCTTTGGGCAGAGGGCTGGACTCGATGATCTTCCGAGGTCCCTTCCAGTCCTAATGTCTATGAAATCTATGAAATTCAGGCTCAGGCTTTTTGAATGTCTGTCCCTAGCCTAAGAGGCCAGAGTGGATGCTGTCAGGCATCTTGTGGATAAATGTTTTCCTGCAAATGTAAGGGGCTAGGCTCCACGGTCCAGGAGGACTTTTCTAATTGTGTGTTCCCAATTTTGAATTTGTAACAAAATCCAAAACCAGACTAAACTGAAGATTTGGCATCTGTGCAGAACCCATATCCTAGAGGCATCTCTAGGGTATATATAGAGATGTATTGTTTGGTCTCTTAATTCTGTCTTTCCTTTAGAGCAAAGGGTGTTATATACATGGCCTTTGGATTGGATCTGGCTCTTGTAACCTCTCTATCTGGCCCAACAAGCCACTGGGGGGGACACCATAATTTGGAGGTCTTGGCTTATCACAGAATTCAGGTCCCTTTGGCCCCACTGGCCATGGCTATCAGCAGCAAGCTTGGCTCACCAATGCCACTCCAGGTCCTCTCCTTCTGCTAACAGACCTCTACAACAAGGCATCTTGTCACTCCTGGACCCCTATCACTGCCAACAAATTCCCACCCCTGGATCTACCACTGCCTTATCTGGACCTATCACCATCATCAGACCCCGCACTGCATCCAGACCCCCCACACTGCTGTCAGACCCCTGCTGCCACTACCACCATGGTGACCACCCCATATCCTTGGTTGGTTCCAGCCTGTGAGGAACTCCATGGTCCACATCCAACCCAGGGCCCCAGGTCAGTTTGACCCCCTGCCTTAAAGGATCTTGAAAGAAATATCTTGAAATATCTTAATAGATAGTATGAAATACTATGTATGAAATTGATAGTATGAAATAGTATTAAATATCTTGATGTAAACTCCTTTTTTCCCCACTCTCTTTGAAATAGTCTGAAGGAATCATGAAATAGAACACTTATTTGGTTTTACATTAATAAATTTTGTATAAATTGCATTTTTCCTATGCATAGCACAAACAAATATAGAATCAGTGATGTACTCAAAGAGAGGGAAAACATACCTAGACCATTTTCCTGATACAGAAAACAGGTAGAAATTTTCATTGCAATATACTTTCTAGTCTTTTTGTTCTGTCTAATTTTATAACCCCCTTTCAACAATATTACTAGCATCCCCTCAGGGAAATAGTTCCAAAAAGTAATCTCTCTCACTGTCAGGCAATTTCTCATGATATTCAATCTAAATTTTCTCCCTCTCAACCTGTTAGTCCTAGTCTCATCTCTGGGATTGTACCATACAGAAGGCCTAGCTCATGTGATAGACAATTCCTACAGAAGGCAGTTCCCATGAAACTGATTAACTACATGGTAGTGAGCAGCAAGGGAGGGGAAGTAGGCCCAACAGAGCCCATATAATACAGGTGGGCAGCAGAAAATGGAATTGTGGGGAGATTAGTAGAGCCTTGTTTTTGCACTTCTATAGGTGTGGTGTACATACAGATGTGGACAGGGAATGGTTCATTTCCTCTCTGAAGCATCAAGGGAACCAGTAGGCTACTCCTGGGTATACAATTCTCTCCTTACAGGTTCCCCGGACCCGTCTTCAGCAGTCCTCACTGCCTTTGACACCTTTGTCCCTGCTGCTCGAGTGGAGAATGGAAAGTGGAGCTGTGTTAATATTCAGCTTGTGGAGCTGCTGAAATTTGAATGAAGTTATATTTTCTTGATATTTTCTTTGAAATAAAATTATATTTTCTTTCTTATCTTGATGGATATTAATGGATATTAATGACTGCATTTTGTAGACCTAATGCTGTTTACATCCACATTAGCATGCAAAAAAAAAAAAAAGGTGTGCATGTTCCCTTGCACATTAAAAGTTAGAGGCTAGACTTGAAATTTTGTCCCTATAAATCCATTAGGTGATTTTAAAAGGATTAAATCTGGCATATACAGGAATAAAAAATTAGTCAATTGATTTTACTACTTTTAGTTTTATTACTATTGCCAAAATAAGTAAAAGTGAAAGAAGTGTTTCAATAAAAATGTGATCTGCATACTGTATGTTGAAAAACGTCTACTGAAATTAGTGTTGTCCATCAGTTTGGAAAGAAATGAAGTAAAGAACCACAAATTCTTGCAAGATATTCAACTTCAAAACAAAACCAACAAAGAAAGTATATCCTCACATATGTAGTTCTGTTTGACCCTAAACCAGAAAAGGACTTGACACTTATATGAAATATATAGGAAGCTCCATTGAAATAGATAAGTCTATACCTTGGATTAAAGATAAACACATGCTTAAATGTTTTGTTGTTGAACCAAGGTCTATGGGCTCTGTGGTTCATGTGTGCCTCTGACCTCCACAGAGTATTTCCAATATACGATGGTCATAATGCTTGCCCAATACAGTGAAGATTTGGTGGATGTTTTGTGGTTAATGATCAGAACTAGGATATATGACAGATAAGTACTTTATACTGATTAGCATTATGTACCATGTGCCCCTATAAAACATTAAAACCACTTCCACCTAGCCAATGGTGGAACCTCTTAAAGGTGTAATTTCCCAAAAGGTAGATGGACACAGAAACATTTTCCCATCATTGTAATTTCAAGAGGAATAGAAACATCACCACAATATTTAGGAAATACAATATAAGTGGGCTTGCTGCATACTTGAAAATAGCAGGAAGTCCACAACAATGCTAGATAAGTTTAGTAATAAGACCCTCATGCTGATAGGTTTTTTCTGGACTTACCTCACCTTCTCTTCCCATTAGCATCCTCAGCATTTTAGCGTTATATATCTTCGACCTTTTGCACCGTGTATCTGTGGGAGACGGTTCTTCCCTATGTGTAGTTGGACTCAGACAAAAATGGGATGTTTACGTTTAAGAACTATTTTGCTTAAAAGTGAAGGAAAATGATTGAAAACAGAAGAAGAATTATAAATTAGAAGTAAATTTGCCTCAGACTTAACCTAGGTACGATTGTCATAGCTTAAATTTCAGAAAACCATTTATCAACTCACACCTTTCTTGGAGAATAGATTCTAGACTAGAGTCTGACTTTCCTAAGAGCAGGCCACCATCCCTCCTTTTAAAAAGGAGACAGTCAAAACTGTCAGACATCATCTCACGTATTCCTTTTCTGCCTTCTTCTCAACTTTACCAACTCTTTTTCTCAGTATTCATCAATGTGTTCTGGAAAATCAAATCCCCTAAACCATATTGGTTCAACCAGGTCCTTGGAGAACCTGGGCCAAACTGTCAGTCAAATGGTTCCAGTGATATCTGTTCAATTCAGCTCTATTAGACACAATTGTCCTTGAAAACCAAAATACTAGGCCTCCTACTGGAAGGTGAGCTTCTATCTTGTTCCTTTGTCAATTGTTTTCCATTGACTAGATTATTAGAAGGTAGTGCACAATACAACATATACGTATAGAACTGATATCTAATTGTTGTCCAAGCAAACTTGAAGTGTTCTTTAGTTTATATTGTGCCCAGTTCCGCATGAGTTCCAGTCACCATTTAGGAGAGCCTAATTACAACCTTGTCATTAGACTCTGTCTAGGATTCTATTCACTGTGCCACATCAAGCTAGGATAGGGATAAATAAAGTGGGGCTGAACCTTGTAAAAGCACTTAGTATCCAAGACTACTGAGGCCCAGCCTCAAATAATATTTCCAGAAGCACTGGACCAAATTGTGTTTAAATAAATCTAAGCTGGTGTCACTCATACCTTGTTCCAATGAGGTCCATGTAGAAACTACCATACAAGAACAGCGTTACATAAGAACATGACAAGGTTATAATACTTAAAGTTAATTCCTTCACATTTCTGAGTTGCTTTTTCTTCCAGTTCACTAACATATAAGATAAAACCCTTGGACACTTAAGGTCTATGCTTAGAAATGTGAGTAGAAGAACAATGTCTCCTAGGGTTGTTCTTTTAGGGATACTCTAGGAAACACCTTAGTGTAGATGCAGTTATACTGGAAAAGTGCTTTTGGTAGAATAGTTTACCCTACAGAGAATTGGAATAACCTATATTGTCAAAAAGAATTATTAACAGCTGCTAGTCTATGTCCACACAAGAAGGGTCTGCTGATACTGTTGCTATATCAGTGCCAGATTTTTTTTTCCTGTGTAGGCTAGAGCTTAGACTAATGTGACCCACAGTCCTATAGCTAAATCCAGGACACAATCCCAAGTACACAAACCTCTGGAATTAGGAATTGATCACAGCACTTCCAGTTCTGTTTATCTGTAGCATAGCATGTAGACTCATTAGCTATCAACATGGAAGCAGTATAGCCATGTTTACATGTCACCAGGCAACAACATGCTACATCACCCCGCAGATGCCAAGGGCATAGTTTGGTACCACAGGAAACATTCAGAGGTGTTGGCCAATTTAAACCAAAGATGCAGAAATTTGAAGTCTTTTACAGAGAAAGCTTTTCTTCCAGTTGTTTGTTAAATAAAGTGCTTATTTACTTTATTTTCTCACATGTAACCCACACTGTACCCGTCTCCGTTCGATTAGGAGCTCGTGCGCCGCCTTAGCCCGGGCTCGGGATCTTGTGCCCCCGAGCTTCGTTGGTACGCCCCAGGGTTTACCCCAGCTGGTATTAAGGGGGACCCCAGAACTCGCCTGCCACGACTTTGATGACTCTCTCAGTGGGGGGTCTTCCCTTGGGGTATCCCCTGGTGCCAGCACGCCTCTTCGCGGGTACTCTCGGGGCTCCGTCCTCCCCTACACCCCGGCCATACGCCACCTCAGGTCTTCCTGTCCTGGCCTCTCACCCATCCTCGTCTCGTCCTCTCTCTCGGCTCGGTCACCCTAGCCCCTACCAGCTGTCTTCGGGCCGGGTATGCCTCTCCCAGTTGGAGGGTGCTGCCCTGATCCCTCCGTCCTCTCTGCCTCCCCCAATAGTCTCGGCCGCCGTTACCCGCTCCGTCGGCTCCGCAATACCGGCTACAGCTGGCCCCGTTCTTGGGGTAGCTGCTATGCCTCCCGCTGCCTTGGGTGTTGGGTTCCCCACTGGCTGCTGCCCCGCCTCTGGGGGTGACTTCTCCCCCTGTCTCTTCCCTTCTGGGCTCTCCGCTGCGCTGCTCGCAGCCTGCTCCGCAATACCGGCTACAGCTGGCCCTGCTCTCGGGGTAGCTGCTACGCCTCCCGCTGCCTCGGGTGTTGAGTTCCCCACCAGCTGCTGCCCTGCCTCTGGGGCTGACTTCTCCCCCTGTCTCTGTCCTTCTGGGCTCTCCGCTGCGCTGCTCACAGCCTGCTCCGCCTCTACCCGGCGGTGTCCCGCACTCCACGGGTGGCGGCTGATCCCCTGCTCGCTGGGGCTCCGCGCTCCAGCTCTCTCCCTCCAGCCGCCCTGCTGCTTCGGCGGGGCCGCCTTTTGTTCCTCCCGGCCGGCATGCCCCGCCCCCACCGCTCAGCCGCAGCCGGATAAACACCCGGCTGATGGCCCACACTGGCACTGCCGGCGCGTGGAGTTTCTTTGGGTCTTCCGGCCCTGCGGGAGGTAAGCAGACCCCTTGGCCGCCGCGGGGGTCTCCCGGTGCCCCCGCTTCCCTGGGACACAACCCCCCCCCTCAAGATGCCTTGGGGCGTTCTTGTTTTACTTTTCTGGGGTACACCAGAGCCGTTGTCTGCCTTGAACGTCTGCGGCTTTGCTGTTTCGTCCGAGTCGCTGCCGTTGCACCTAGACAGGAAATCCGCCACGGTATTTGATTTCCCAGGCCTGAACACTATTTGGAATTTATAAGGTTGTAGGGCCAATGCCCACCGGGTGATCCGGGCATTATTGGTCCGGGCCGTGCTTAGCCATTGGAGCGGGGCGTGGTCCGTTATTAGTTTGAATTCTCAGCCCATTAAATAATATCGGAAATGGTCCACGGCCCACCGAATGGCCAGGCATTCCCTTTCTATCGTGGCGTACCTCTTTTCCGCCGGTGTCAACTTGCGGCTGGCATATGCTATTGGTCTCTCTATTCCTTCTTCCTCCTGCATGAGGACGGCTCCCAGTGCGGTTTCGGAGGCGTCCGTCTGCAAAACGAAAGTTTTCCCGAAGTTAGGAGTATGCATTATTACCTCCTCGCAAAGGGCCTGTTTTAATCTCCGGAAGCATTGCTCCATGTGCTCTGTCCACCTCACCGCCCCATTTTTCCTTCCCTTTAATGCCTCTGTCAAGGGAGCCGTCAATTCTGAGAAGTGGGGCACGAACCTTCGGTAATAGTTGGTTAGCCCCAGGAATGATCGGAGCTGACAGCAATTTTGAGGGGCTGGGAAATTTCGCACCGTTTCAACTTTATCCGCTAAGGGTCTGATAGTGCCTCTACCCACCAGGAATCCCAGGTATTTGGTCTCTCTTTTCGCTAAAGCGCATTTCCGCGGATTTGCTGTCATTCCGGCCCGCCTTAACTCCGACAACACGGCCCGGAGCGCTTGCTTGTGGTGCGTCCAGGTTGGCGAGTATATGATAATGTCGTCGATGTAGGCCGCCGCATATTCTGCATGCGGAGCCAGCAGTCGGTCCATTAACCGCTGGAATGTCGCTGCCACCCCATGTAACCCAAAGGGCATTCTGACAAACTCATATAGGCCCCAGGGCGTGCCGAAGGCCGTCTTTGGTCGGTCGGCTGGTGCCACTGGGATCTGCCAGTAGCCTTTGGCCAAATCCAACGTTGATATATATTGGGCCTCTCCGATCTTTTCTATTAACTCGTCTACCTGGGGCATGGGGAATGCGTCAAAGGTGGCCAATGCGTTTAACCTTCTATAGTCAACGCACAGCCTTAGTGACCCGTCCGGTTTTCGCACGGGGACCAGTGGGCTTCTCCAAGGGCTTCGGGAAGGCCTCACCACCCCCAATTGTAGCATGGAGTCCACCTCTCCCCGCACGGCCTCTCGTAAGTGATGTGGTATAGGCCTCCACTTCTCCCTCACTATAGCCCCGGGAGGCGTCTTAATGGTGTGCCTGGCTCCATGGACCCACCCTGGCTCTATGCAAAACACGTCCCGGAATTCCTGAATGACCTTCCGGGTTTCTTGCTTCTGTAGTTCCGACAGGTCTTCCCCTATTCCGTCTAGTTGCTGTATCTCGTCGGAACACGTCCCCTCTCGCTGCTGCCCTTGGGGCCCCAAATCCTCCTTTTCAGTCTCCACGAAAATTACCCAGCCCGTTGGTTCCTTCCATTCTCGTAGCAAATTTACATGGAAGATTTGCTTCTCTCGGCGATGGCCGGGCCGGTGCACCTCGTAGTCCACAGGCCCAACTCACCGGAGAATCTCGAAGGGGCCTTGCCATTGCGTCAGGAACCGGCTAGTGGATGTGGGCAACAGCACTAGTACCCGTTGCCCAGGTTCGAAGACCCGTTCTTTGGTGTTGCTGTTGTACCTCTCCTTCTGCCGTGCCTGGGCATCTCTTAGGTTCTCACGAGCTATATTCTGGGCTGTTCTTATCCTTTGCTGGAAAGCCTGGTGATATCCCGCCGGGTCCTGCAGCCCCCTAGGGTCCTGCTCCCACTCTTCTTGGAGGACCTGCAGCCATCCCCTCGGGCGATGCCCGAGGACCAGCTCGAATGGGGAAAACTTCATGGAGTCCTGAGGGGTATCCCTGAGAGAGAACAAGACCAACGGCAACAACAAGTCCCACTTCCGTGGATCTCCCTGAATGCACCGTCTCAATACCCTCTTCAGGGTGCCATTTAGGCGCTCCACCAGCCCGTTGGTTTGGGGGTGGTATACCGCGGCGCGTATCTGTCTTATTTGCAGGGTCTGGCACACCACCTTCATGACGCCGGACATGAAATTTCGGCCCTGGTCAGTCAGGATCTCTTCAGGGACACCCATTCTTGCGACCCATTTTATCAGTTCTTCTGCCACCCGAGGGGCCGTGGCGGTTCGCAACAGAATGGCCTCAGGATACCGTGTTGCATAGTCCACCATGACTAGCACATACTGGTGGCCAGAGCTACTGCGGGGTAGGGGCCCCACAATGTCTAGGGCTATCCTCGCAAAGCGGGTATCTATGACCGGCATCGGTTGCAAAGGGGCCCTGGCAGGGCGCTCCGTTCGGGTCTTCTGACATTCTGGACAGGCTGCACACCGACGGGCCACTTCTCCCATCCCAGGCCAAAAGAACCAACGTCCCACCTTGGCCAGGGTTTTATCTCGCCCCAAGCGGCCCCCCACTGGGCTCGCATGGGCGAGTTGCCAGATCACCTGGCGGAACTGCCTCGGGACTACCAACTGTGCCTCTGCGGGACCCTCCCTCCTGGGCCCTGGTATGCGATAGAGGAGGTGGTTCCTTACCTCGTATTGGGGTTGCTCTCCTCTGGGTGATGTGGCTTCGCCTCGGTCCGCCTGGGCTTGCCTCCAGTGGGTTTTGAGTTCCGGGTCATCGCTCTGTGCCTCCCGGAACTGTCGGCTACTGGCAACCTGGTTGAGGTCGATGCTTATGGGGCCCTCCCTGTTGGTCGGCTCCGCTTCTTCCTCTCCTAGCCACCCTTCACTGGCCCCCATCTTTTTACGGGCTCGCTCCACATCCCTCACTCGCTCCAACACGTCGTAGAGGGGTGTCCAATCTCGGCCTAGTAGCATGTTGCACGATAGCCTCGGCACCACTCCCACGAGTAGCTCCCCTTGGTGCTCCATCACGCGCAGCTGTATCCATCGCCGCCTTACGCGTTTGGCCTCCCCATGGAGGCAGGCCACCGTCACAGGAGGGGCCTCCCTTCCTTCTCGGCCCTGGATCACCTCGGCCCTTACCATTGATTGGGCGCACCCTGAGTCCAGAGTGGCCCGTATAGATCGGCCGTCTACCCAGGCCTTGACGGTTGGGCGGCTCCACGTCGCGTTCCCCTCGCAGTTAGCGTAGCTGCAGTCCATAGGCTCTCCCACTTCCATGCCACGGCGCCGGTGAGGGAAGCCTCTGGGTTGACTAGCCGGGACCCATCGCACAGTAGGTTGCGTGGGGCATTCTCGTGAGAGGTGCCCCCTCTGCCCACAGCGGAAACACACCGTATCTTTACCTGTCCCCCGGATAGGGGCCGGCCGATGTCCGGCCTCTCTCAGTGGCAGTGATGCTGGCTTTTGGTTCCTCTGCTCCTTTGGATAACTTGCTTCTGCAGCCGCATAGGCTTCCGCCAACTTCAATGCCTCCTCGCAATTCCGCGGGGCGTGTTGCCACACCCATCGCTGAGTTCTTTCATCTAGGTCAATCTGGAATTGTTCCAAAATAACCTGATCTGCCAAATCTTGGCGGTCCGACCCCACTGGGCTCACCCATTTATCAAGGATGTCCCGCAATAACTGTAGCAGCACCCGGGGATGCCTTTCATCGGGCCTCTATTTAGCCCGGAACAGGTGTCGGTAATAATCTGGGCTGAGTTCCAGCCAATAGAGTATGGCTTGCTTGACCCGATCGTAGTCCCGGGCCTCCTCTCTCAGGATGGCCCGGTAGGCCGCCTGTGCCACTCCGACCACTAGGGCTCCCAACTGACTGGCCCAGTGCTCCTGGGGGAGGTTAGTCATTAAGGCATGATGCTCGAAGGCCTCTATATATGCTTCGGGGTCATCCTCCTGCGTCATTTTCGGCATCCTAAAAGATGCCTGGCCTTGCCTGAACCATTCCTGTTGTTGACCCAGCATCTGCTGCTGAGCGCCCACAATTTGGGTGAGGGCTTGTAGGTTTTGGCCTAAAGCCTTGAGTGCAGACACCGGCACGGGTTGGGCACTGGCATAGGCCGCCATGTCCAGGTCCTCCATGTTCCCGGCCAATGCACCACTTTGTACCCGCCTCCGTTCGATTAGGAGCTCGCGCGCCGCCTTAGCCCGGGCTCGGGATCTTGTGCCCCCGAGCTTCGTTGGTAAGCCCCAGGGTTTACCCCAGCTGGTATTAAGGGGGACCCCAGAACTCGCCTGCCACGACTTTGATGACTCTCTCAGTGGGGGGTCTTCCCTTGGGGTATCCCCTGGTGCCAGCACGCCTCTTCGCGGGTACTCTCGGGGCTCCGTCCTCCCCTACACCCCGGCCATACGCCACCTCAGGTCTTCCTGTCCTGGCCTCTCACCCATCCTCGTCTCGTCCTCTCTCTTGGCTTGGTCACCCTAGCCCCTACCAGCTGACTTCGGGCCGGGTATGCCTCTCCCAGTTGGAGGGTGCTGCCCTGATCCCTCCTTCCTTGGGATGCAGCCGTCCTCTCTGCCTCCCCCAATAGTCTCGGCTGCCGTTACCCGCTCCGTCGGCTCCGCAATACCGGCTACAGCTGGCCCCGCTCTCGGGGTAGCTGCTACGCCTCCCGCTGCCTCGGGTGTTGAGTTCCCCACCAGCTGCTGCCCCGCCTCTGGGGCTGACTTCTCCCCGTCTCTGTACTTCTGGGCTCTCCGCTGCACTGCTCGCAGCCTGCTCCGCCTCTACCCGGCGGCGTCCCGCACTCCGCGGGTGGCGGCTGATCCCCTGCTCGCTGGGGCTCCGCGCTCCAGCTCTCTCCCTCCAGCCGCCCCGCTGCTTCGGCGGGGCCGCCTTTTGTTCCTCCCGGCCGGCATGCCCCGTTCAGCCGCAGCCGGATAAACGCCCGGCTGATGGCCCATGCCAGCAGTGCCAGCGCGTGGAGTTTCTTCGGGTCTTCCGGCCCTGCGGGAGGTAAGCAGACCCCCTGGCCGCCACGGGGGTCTCCCGGTGCCCCTGTTCCCCTGGGACACACACCTTTCCCACCAAGACTACCATATTTACTCGACTATAAAATGAACCTGGTTATAAGATGACCTCCCAGTAATTAGATTTTATATATGGAAAATTTATAAATTTGTTATAAATTTCCAGGTATAGAGTCTAATTATTGGAGGTTTGCTTTGGATTTGTTTCACTTCCACTGCTACAGCCAGGAAAATAAATCGGGGAGGTCAGGTAGCCCCTTTGCTCTTTGCCTCCCCCCAGCTTCTCCTCCCTGAAGCCCCTCCCCCTTCTCCTTCTTGTCAGAACCTATTTTCCCTGGGGGAGAGCAATTAGTGTGACTGTGGTGGCTGGAGCCACTCATGGGAGCCACAAGGCAGCCACAAGGTCACCTATCAACCTTCTCTTGCAGAGGCTGAAGAGGTCCAGGTGCCACAGTCTCTCCTCATAGGGCTTGGCCTGCAAGCCCTTAACCATATGAATGGCCCTTCTCTGGACCCTCTCCAGGTTATCCACATCCCTCTTGAAGTGTGGCGCCCAAAACTGCACACAGTATTCCAACTGCGGTCTGACCAGCGCCCAATAGAGGGGAAGTATCACCTCCTTGGTTCTGTTTGTCATGCATCTGCTGATGCATGATAAAGTGCAGTTAGCTTTTCTGATGATTTCATCACACTGATGACTCATGTTCATCTTGGAGTCCACTAGGACTTCAAGATCCCTTTCCACTTCCATGCTACTGAGCAGGTCATTTCCTAGGCAGTAGGTATGCTGGACATTTTTCCTCCCTAGGTGCAGCACTTGGCATTTCTCCTTGTTAAATTGCATTCTATTGTTTTCTGCCCATTTGACAAACCTGTCCAGGTCTGTCTGTAGGTGTTCCCTGCCCTCCAGTGTGTCCACTTCTCCCCACAGTTTTGTATCATCCACAAACTTGGACAGAGTACACTTCACTCCCTCGTCCAAGTCACTGATGAAGACATTGAAGAGTATCAGTCCAAGGACTGAGCCCTGTGGGACCCCACTGCCCATGTCCTTCCAGGTCAATACTGACCCATCCATCACCACTCTCTGGGTACGACCCTCTAGCCAATTTGCCACCCACCGGACCGTGTAATCATCCAAGTCACAGCCTCTTAACTTGTTCACAAGTATGGTGTGGGATACCATATTGAAGGCCTTCCTGAAGTCTAAGTAAACGATGTGTACCCAGTGTGTTCCGCAGACAGATCTGGTGGCTAGTACATGATACCCTATTGGGAGGGCACCTGATCCAAACAAGACCAAGGCGCAGATTACCTGAGATTTCTTTTGGCCTTGTCTACAAGCAGACATTGACCGGTAGGGAGAAGCATGTCCAGAAAGCCAAAAAACACAAGAACGGAGGCCACAAGGCTCCCTTACAGGCAATGCCAATAATAGAAACCCCATTCTCATGAGTAGCCTTAGACATAGTGGGCCCATTACCAAGCTCTTATGCAGGACACCAATATCTATTGGTCCTTATCAACTATGCCACCTGCTTCCTGGAGGAAGTACCCATGAAATTGATCACGGCACCATGAGTAGCTGAGGAACTACTGAAATGGATGGCACGTGTAGGCATACCCAGGAGATCCTAACTGACCAGGGGACCAACTTTATGTCAGGCATGATGAAGGTGCTCTGCAGCACACTAGGCATCACACATTTGAAGACATCTGTGTACCACCCCCAGAAGAACAGCCTGGTGGAGACGCTGAATAGAACTATAAAGAGAATGATCTGGAGATGTGCCCAAGATGACCTGCACTAGTGGGATATGGTGTTGACATCAATGGTATTCATATTGTATCATAGATCGAGAGTGGGACCTGATATATAAAGTTCTGGACAGTGTGGGATATGGTGTTGACATCAATGGTATTTGCGCTCTGTTATGCACTGCAAGAATCAACACAGTTCTCCCCTTTCCAGCTCATATATGGACACAACCCCAGGGGTTTGTGCACCTTCTTAAGGAAGAATGAGAGAGACCGGTGGAGCCAGGGGTGACAGCAGAAGGCTAATAGCGCGAGCTGTAGGAACGGCTTCACCGGGTGCAATAGTTCACCAATGAGAACTTGAAAGAAGCCCAACTCTAGCAGAAAGCTCAATACAACCAAGGCATGAACATGAGGACATTCCAGCCCAGAGACATGGTATTGGTTTTACACCCTACCTCCACAAGCAAAGAACTCATGACCTGGAAAGGCCCTTTTAAGGTCATCAGACAGGTGGTGCCAGTGAACTATGAAGTCCTGAAACCAGAACATTGATGAGAGCACCAAGTTTACCATGTGAATCTTCTCAAAGAGTAGAAAGCCCTCCAGGGCTGGATGGCTATGCATGCGGAGGAGGAGTTCAAGCCCTCCTACCTGGAGTTGCAGACCAAAAAATGCCAGAGGCACAAGTATGGTTTTGGGATGAATTGACTACAGTGCAACAATGTCAGTCATAGGGGCTGGATTGAGCCTTCCAGGATGTGTTCCAGGAAGCCCTGGGGCAGGCCAGAGGGATGGAACATGACATAAGAACACCACCAGGGGCTCTGGTCAGGGAAAAATGGCAACCCATCCCACAGCACCTCCATCAGGTGGTATGCCAGAGATAGATAAGATGCTGGAACAGGGTATAATTCGTCCATAGTGTAACCCATGGCACAACCCCATAGTGCCCATCACTAAACCCAACGGCTCACTTAGACTGTTTATAGATTACCGGAAACTAAATGCAGTGGCCATTCAACATGTTCCCTATGCCCCATATATCCCATTTGCTGAAGAGAATCAGGGAAGCCCAATTTATATCAACCATCAATCTAGCAAAGGAGTACTGGCAGATCCCCATGAAGCCCTCAGATTGTGCAAAGACAGCATTTGGGATGCTGTGGGGCTTGTTTGAATTTTTATGCATGTTGTTCAGGCTCAATGGGGTGGCATCCACCTTTCAAAGACTCATGAATGCACTGTTGGCACCTCATGCAGCATACACCGCTGCCTACATTGATGATACTGTCATTTTTACAATGACTTAACCGCAACACATCCAGGCCCTGAAAGCCTTTCTGCAAGAGCTTGGAGCAGCAGGGATGACAGCCAACCCAAAAAAGTGCATGCTTGCTGGACAAGAAATTAAATACTTGGGATTTAGCATGGGGTAGGGGAGAATCAAACCCATAGAAGATCTTGTCATCCCTTGGGGAGCTCTGGTGAACAGATGTTCCCCCAGATCTTGATGAGCACCCCTGATAAACTTATTGGTGGCCACCAGTTCACCCCTGAACTTGTGCTTTTCCAGGCTGAAGAGTCCCATAGCTCTCAGCCTCTCATCATAAGGTCTGTTTTCCTGACCTCTGATCATGCATGTGGCTCTCCTCTGCACCCTCTCAAGCATGCATCTCCACATACTTTCTGAATTGTGGAGCCCAAAACTGGATGCAATACTCCAGCTGTGGCCTCACCAAGGCCAAGTACAACGGGAGAATGAAGTCCTGGGATTTGCTTGAGAAGCATCTATGGATGCAAGCCAGTGTTTTGCTCACTTTACTAGCCACTCCATCACACTGAAGGCTCATATTCATTATATGGTCAACCATGACCCCCAAGTCCCTTTCATCTGTAGTGCTTATCAGCATAGCACTACCGAGCCTATAAGCATGCTGCAGGTTTTTCCTCCCAAGGTGGAGAACCTTGCATTTTTCAGTGTTGAACACCCATTTCATGAGCCTGTCAAGAGCTGCCTGGAGCACCCTCCCATCGGCAGGTGTGGATGTTTTACCCCAGAGTTTGGCGTCATCGGCAAACTTGGCCAGTCCACTTCTAACACCAATTTCCACATCATTGATGAAGAAGTTAAATAGTATAGGCCCTAGGACAGAGCCTTGAGGGACCCCACTGGTCACAGCACACGAAGACAATTGGCTCCCATTGACCACCACCCTCTGGGTCCTGCTGCAGAGTCAATTCCCCAGTCAGCGGATTGTGGCGAGGTTGAGGCCACAGTTAGCTAGTTTAGCCAAGAGGTGATCATGGGATACCAGATCGAAGGCCTTTTTAAAATCAAGATATACAACGTCGATCTCTTCCCCTTTGTCCAGGTGATAATTCACCTGATCATAAAAGGAAATGAGATTGGTCAAGCAAGACCTACCCACAACAAACCCATGCTGGGTATCCCTTAGGATATTGCCTTCAGCTAGTCTGTTAAGGATGACTTCTTTGATAATCTTTTCCAAGACCTTCCCCAGGATAGAGGTCAGGCTGATGGGCCTGTAGTTTGCTGGATCTACTTTCCTTCCTTTCTTGAAGATAGGCCCTCTTCCAATCATCGGGCACTTCACCAGAGTGCCAAGAGCTCTCAAAGGTCCGTGCCAGGGGCTGAGCTATGATGCTCACCAGCTCCCTGAGTACCCTTGGGTGTAACCCATCAGGGCTGGCTGGCTTAAAGGTATGCAGCCTGTCAAGGTATTCCTTCATGAGGTCGGCTTCGATGGAGGGCAAGTAATCTATCTCACCTGGGCCTCCCTGACCAATAGTGGGCAGGGCCATCCCATGGGACTGGTGAAAAACTGACGCAAAGTACTCATTTAGCAAGTTCACTTTTTCCTTGGCATCAATTGTCAGTTGCCTCATCTGGTTTAGCAGGGGTCCATGTTGCCCTTGCTTTTCCTCCAGCTCCCCACATATCTAAAAAAGGACTTTTTATTGTCCTTGATATTTGTAGCCAGTTGGAGTTCCATCGTAGCCTGGGCTTTCCTGTATTGCTTTCTGTAGGTCCGGACCAGAGCAGAGTATTCCTCCTTGGTGGTGGTTCCAGTCTTCCATCCTTTGTAGGTCTTCCTTTTAAGATGCAGGAGGTCCACCAGTTCCCTGGAGAGCCAAGGGGGCTGCTGTGCCATTTTGCTGCCTTTCCTCCAAGATGCGATAGACTTTGCTTGCACATCCAGGATTGCTCCCTTGTGGCGCAACCACTCATCATGAACTCCTCTTTCCATTGGGTTGTGGCCTTTTAGGGCCTCTCTGACAAGCCTCCTGAGCTTGTCAAAATCAGCTTTCCTGAAGTCAAGAACTTCTGTATTACTGACAGAATTGGTAGCTTTATGGCAGATGGTGAAGGTGATCAGCTCATGGTCACTGTCACCCAGCTTCCCTTCCATCATTAGGTCACTGATTAGGTCATCCTCGGTTGCCAGTATGAGGTCAAGCAGCACTTTACCTCTTGTCAGCCCGTAGACTTCCTGTGTCAGATAGAGGTCATCCACACATGAGAGAAAGTTTTATGACCACTTGGATTTGGCTGAGCACTCCTCCCATGAGATGTCTGGGTAGTTAAAGTGTCCCATGACAACCATACACCGTGAGCATGCGGCCTCAGCCAATTCCCTGGTGAACTCCTGGTCAAGGTCTTGACCCTGGGTAGAGGGTCTGTAGTAGACCCCCACCATAGTATCCCCTGTGCTGTGTTCCCCATGGATTTTAACCCAGAGGGTCCCAAGTCATCCCCCATGGGTGCCAATGTTGGCTTGCAGGGATGCATAGCTTTCCTTGACATAGAGAGCTACGCCCCCGCCCCTTTTGTCTACTCAATCCCTCCTGTACAGGGTATAGCCATCTATACCTGTGGCCCAGTCATGGGGGGAGTCCCACTAGGTCTCCATTATCCCAATGACATCATAGTTATTTGCATTTAGCAGGAGAACAAGTTCCTCCTGTTTATTCCCCAGGCTCCTGGCATTTGTGTATAAACATGCAAGTGTCCCCTTGGGAGCCCTTGCTCTGCCTACATTTTGTTCCAGGCCTGGGGCTGGGGTGGGATCCCTTATGTGCCTTGGCTTGCTGGCTTTGCAAGGGCCGCTTAGTGGGCCAGCAGTGGCAGTAGTCCCCCCCATCCCCTGGCAGTCTTAGTTTAAAGCCCGGTGGAGCAGGTCAGCCAGTCTGGCTGAGATGAGCCTTCTCCCCAACAGAGAGAGGTGGAGGCCATCCCTTCCCAGCAGCTCGCTGCCTCTCTCTCCAAAGAGCGGACTGTGGTCATAGAAGCCAAAGCCTTCCCAATGACACTAGTGCCACAGTCTTTGGTTGACTACCTGGATCCTCCTCTCCCTCCTCAGCCCATACCCTGAGACTGGGAGGATCGAACAAAACATCACCTGTGCCCCCAGACCCTTTAGCCCTGCACCCAAATCCCTGTAATGTCTAATGACGCAGCTGGGAGCACTCCAAGCCATGTCATTGGTGCCCACATGGATTAGGAGCATGGGATAGTAGTCAGTGGGCTGGAGGTGCTTAGGGATCTTCTCCACAATGTCTCAGATGCAAGCTCCCAGGAAGTAGCAAACTTCCTGGGATAAGGGGTTGGGGTGGCAGATTACCCCCTCAGTCCCCCTCAGGATGGTCTCCCACGACAAACACTTTGCGTTTGGTCTTAGGGAGAGTGGGGGCAGTAGCTACAGTGTCTTCTGTGTTGTCTGTCGGAGCTGGCAACTCAGCAGGCTCTTCTGGGGCTGCAAGAGGTTCGTACCTGTTGCAAAGTTTGAGCGGGGCAGGGGCCTTGGTGCGGCGGGACTTGGGGCCCTTGACCACCTTGGTCCAAGCCCCAGGCTGGACAGGAGGGAGGTCCCCGAGTCCTCCCTTGTCCTGTAGGGAGACCATGATCTACCCTCTGCCTTCCAGGGGAGAAGGGCCTGGCAGCAGGAGTCTATCTCCTGCTCACAGTCCCTAATGGTGCACAGTCTCTCGACTGTGGCCTGGAGTTTCTCCAGCTGGCGAACCAGAGACCCCAGTAAGGAGCAGACCCCACAAGGAGAGGTGGCCATGCTCCCAGGCCCCAGAGCCTGAAAAAGTGACAGGCAGCCCCTGCAGCTGAGACCCAGGGGCTCTGTCTGTGTGGAACTCAGAATCATGGACTCCATCTGGGTGGTGGTCTCTGAGGTGCTGGGGGAGGGGCCACAGATCCTGAGGGGACCCAAGGGGTGCAGCGCCTGCCCATCCACGTCATGCCACTGGTTGGCTGACTGTAGCTGGGACTGTCTACCCTGGGGGGTTCACAGGCAGGGCCTTGGGCCCTCCCATGCACCCTCCTGTGCAAACTCCCACACTAACTCGTGCACCGGGCCCAGGAGTGCACCTGTTTGCGTGGCCTGTTTGTGCGGCTCCCTGGGAGGCTGGATGAAGTAGGAGCTGGGGGGGCATGACCCTCCTTGGCCCACATAGTCAGCTGGAAGCAGGCTAGGTCCCTTGCTCCATGGGCCCCTGCTTACCTGTGGGCAGGTCAGGGCTCATTGGGGATCTTGGGGTCTCTGCTGGGGTCCCTAGGCTCACAGGGGTGCAAAAAAAAAATAGTAAAAAGAAGATGGATAACAGGAAGGCAAACTGCTTTCCCCTGCCTTCCACTCTGGGCTACTTCCAGTAAGGGAACAGTTCACAGTCTTGCTGTCCCTGCCCCCATGTCCGGTCCCGAAGGGAACAGTGTGTTGTGTAAGCGACCCACAGCCTGGATGCCTCCCAGCTACCCTGTCTAGGTCTCCACTCATTTATCCCCAGGCCCAGCATCTACTGGGGTTTTTAAGTTTACCACGGTGGCACCTGAGGCTGACTATATTACTACATAGTCAGCCACTGACTAAATTTCTATAGGAGGTTTATTCCCTACTTTGAGGAACTAGCTGTATTTCTGACAGATGCACTACAGGGAAGATCATCAGAGGCTATCTAATGATTTCCTAGCATGACTGACAGCTTTGAAAAATTGAAGGAGACACTGTGTAAGGAGGTAGTAGTACATATCCCTGACTTTGCAGTCCCTTTTATCTTGCAGACCGATGCATCAGATAACTCACTGGGAACAGTCCTGCTCCAGCACAAGGAGGGTGAGAAATGCCCAGTGACATTGGCAAGCCATAAACTGAGTTCAGCAGAGGCCAAGTACGTGACCATTGAAAAGGAATGCCTGGCGATACACTGGGCAACAGAACACTTTAGATATTATCTGCTAGGCCAGGACTTCATGGTAATTATGGACCATGCCCCTTGCAATGATTGACAAAGTCACACAGAGACTGCCCACATTACTCATTGGGCCTTGGCTCTACAGCCTTTTAAGTTTTCAATAATACACCACCTGGGCAAGGACAACTTAATAGCTTATTTTCTCTCTATGTATGTCAGCGAGGAGGACATGGCCACAGAGGTGATACAAATACACCAGAAACACCACCAAAAGACACTTAAGGAAACACTGAAGTCCAAGATACCACAAGGTAGTTTAAGAGGGAAGGTATGTGGTGGCTGGAGTCACTCATGGGAGCCAGGGGCTCAGGGAGCCTGCCCCAGGAACCTTGGCCCAAGACAGGGGATCCTGGGGCAGGAAGGGATCTCATCTGAAGGGAGGCAGGAGCTGGAACAGGAGCAGTGCGCAACATCACTATGCTGGCTTTTGAACTGGCTGGCAATTAGGATTGGCAGCAGCCAGCTGATGACATCAGCCTCAGGTGCCACTGCGGTAAGCTTAAAAACCCCAGCAGATGCTGGGCCTGGGGATAAGCGAGTGGAGATCTAGCCAAGGTAGCTGGGAGGCATCCAGGATGTGGGTCGCTTCCACAGCACGCTGTTCCCTCAAAACCAGATGTGGGGGCAGGGACAGCAAGGCTGTGAATGCTTCCCTAGCTGGAAGTAGCCCAGCGTGGAAGGCAGGGGAAGGAAGTTTGCCTTCCTGTTATCCATCTTTTTTTTTTTATACTGTTTTAATGGGGTTGCTGCTCAGAGGACAGGGACAGAGGCAACCACTGCATAGGTGGTCATGGGAGAGTCCCAAGCCAGAACCTCATTAGATGGGAGTTGGCAGTGAGCCTTGACGAGGAAGCTCCAGAGGCCTGAATCAGTGGTTGCAGACCATAGGCTCCTGACTTGTACAGTGGACATGTGGACTAAGGCGTAGGGGAGGCAGAGCCCTAAGGACCATCAGCACTGGCAACATGAGTACTACTGGCAATGGACACAAGATAACACCACTGAACCCCTTCTCATTACATTTTGACATCAAGGCCTGGCAGGTGATTGAGGGAGCCTGTCCTCAGGTGCTGCATGGTACTTCCAACATGTGAGCCATCACTGCAGGGTCCCTTCTTCACAGTGACTGAATATACTCTGGCAATTAATGTGACTGAGCCAGAGTATATTCAATTTGAGCCATAGTAAACTAATCCTGAAATCATCATCTAGACATGCATTTAAGCCCAATAATTTACTGTGCTTCCACAGACGACACTTGTATCTGATGAGACTATTCAGCAGCACAGTAAATTAGTCTATTGCACCCTAATTGCTACAAATGTGTAGACAATGATGCTTTACTGTGCATAAAATTAGTCTTAGGACCCCTGAGTCCATAGAAGTGAGAACCAAATTAAAAAAAGCTGACCTTGAAATTAAACACAGCTATAGTAATTTGCTTATGTTACTCACAGACTTAATTCATCCAGAATTGATGTAGTTTACCTTGTTTGAAACTGCTACAAGTTTTAGCACAAATACTCCATAGACATACTTTTAACCAACAGTTTTGTACCAACTAACTGTGCATGGTATTAGTACAAAGTGAAAGGGCTCATAACTAGGGAACTACTTAAATTGTGGTTTTTCAAATTTTCACAGAAACTGTGAAAAACAGCAGTTTCCACAATCACCATGAAAAATGGCATTTCCTGTGATTTTCCATGGAATTACCTGGGAAAAAAAAAAGTTTAGCAAAATACAAAGAAAGCACAGCAATGCCTTCAGCTATAGAGCATGTGGTTTAAAAGATTGCTATTGAGAGGCTCAGCTAGTGATGTAAACTCAGTGAAGGTGCCAGTTAGGAAAGCAATTTGGCATCATCTTTTAAGAAGCCAGATGCAATTCTGCAGCAATGCTGTAGTCTGAAGATGAGTGATTGAACTCTTGGCCAATCAGTGGTGAGGAGGGGCTTGCTCTGAAAAGACCATGAAATCAGCTCCACATACCATGTGCAGCCCATGAAAATCCCTTCATCTCACCACAATTTAGGCAGGTCCTGACTCATGACTTACCGTATAGCTCATTGGGTTGGGCCGCAACAGAGTTAACAGCGTTTCAAGCCATGGTGACCCCACAGCTCAGCACTACTACTTATGTGTGTGTACTCCAGATAGCTCCCTCTTACCTTTCATTATAGGATCCATGTGCTAATTAGCTTCCCACTTATGACTGGAACTGGAGGGGCTCTTATCATGGGTCCTTAGATCCTCCAAAAATGTAGATGCAGATGTAGTGCAGGGCAACCTGGTCTGGCTTCACCTCATAGAGGGTGGAACCATACTAATCAAATATGACAGGCTGAGAGAAAGGGCAACAGAGTGATTATGTTGGGATCCTGGCTTGGGCCAGCAAGCTAGTCTCCCCCTGGCAGCCACAAGGTAAAGAACTCCTGGCAGCAAGGCTCCTGAAGGGACTGTGATGCTGCATGTGGGAACAGTGAGGTTCAAGGAGCTCACAAGAAGCCCAGGGTTGGAAGGTATGCCATGACAGGAAGTGAGTAAAACTTTTCCCTCTTAAAGGGGCAGAGGGCTGCTTCCCCTTTATGTTATAGCCTGGGGGCTTAGTGTTTGTGTTGAAGTTATACCTGTAGTTTGACTTGGGACTGTAAGGGTGGTATACAGAGGTTCCATTATTACCCTGGGGGTATGCGATTGCCTTGAGCCCTGCCAGAGGCAGGCTCAAGGCCTGAGCAAGGGTTGAGCCCAGAGGGTGAGACAACAGAGCCATACAGGGGCAGTGGTGACATGTAGGGGGTGCATGGGGGTGTACATGCACCCCCTGGGAGCTCTGGTGCACCCCCTGACAGCCAGCCTTTCCTGCTTAGGTGATAGGTAAGGGGGCAGGTGGGAGCACTGGTGACCCCACTGAGACTGCCGGCTAGGGAGGGGGGGCACCAGGAAAAGCACTGCTTGCACTTCTGGGTGCACCCCTGGCCCTTCCAGGCATGCTTCTGGGACTTCTGGGTCAGCATGATCAGCTGTGGGGACCGCCCCCCAGTCAGTTACTGGCCACTGGGAGGGTAAGTGCCCCCCTGTTTCAGGAGGCACCAGTCACCCATGCACAGGGGCCAGGTCCCTGGTGCCTGAGAGGGGTGCAGCCACACAGGGGCCAGAGGCCCAGCAGGCAGTGTCCAGGGGCCTGGTGCCTAAAAGGGCTAAACCACAGCTAGTGCCTCAAAGCCAGGTCTGACACAATGGGCCTGGGTCTGAAGGTCTAGCTGAGAGGAAAGGGGCAGCAGCTGAGGAGGCTTAGGCCCCAACAGGTGAACAAATATCATAGTAACACCCGTGAGGCCTGGGAGATGGTATAGGAGAGGCAGTGGCATGGTCTAGAACAGCTCAGTGAGAAGTGGGGGTAGAGGAGTCCCTTTGAAATACTATGTCATTTCAAGAGATACTATTTTACAGGTTTTCAGCCACTTTTGGAACATTTCAAAGGGTATACATGTCAGTACAGCTGGCCCTTTGACACCTTTCAGAAGTATTTGAAATGCTTCAAATTCTACCTGCAAACATTACCCACAAAATTCCTGGCTTTTCAAATGTTATTTCTAACTACAGCCTGAATATATAAGCTTAAAATAATGTTCCCTACTTCCTTGTATTTCAAGTTTTTAACAACTACAAGTGCTATAGCCTACTGAACTAGAACCATCACTTAGAGGCACCTGGGAATAGAGAGACCCAGTGAGGGGCTTGGAAAGAGATATAGTGGAACCAGAAGGGTTCAGCAGCCCAGCGAGGATCCTGGGAATAACATAGTAGAGACCAGTAGGGTGCTGAGGCATGCTACAGGGCCCTATTTGCTGATATTTAATAGCTATTTAAGGCTGGTAAAGAAACAGGAATCATTGGTAATGGGAAAGAAAGGTGCGGCTCAGCTGTGGGAGTGAAGAGGAAGCAAAATGTATGCAACTTAGTGGCTTACCATGACTTGGAAAAGAGTTGGTGCTGAGGGGGATTGAATATAATGGGCACTACCATATATCTTATTCAGATGGGCTGCCCAAGTCTAGCCTTGGGATAGGTCCTTGTCAGTGGCATGGCTTCTCAGCCATTCTTTGGCTACGATCGGTGGCTGGGCAGGGCCAAGTTTTACTGCTTTGATCAATGCTAGGAGTGCTGGGGGCCCAGTGCCAGGTTGGAGGAGAAGGAGGAGTTCTTGGATCCCAGAACTCCATTGGTGACAGTTTTGGAAAGGACAGTGGCAGTTATGAAAGGGAAAGTGGACCAAGAGATGAGAAGCAAATCAGAGAGCAAAAACAAAGATTGAGAGTCAGATGGAGAAAGGATGAAGGAAGAGAAAGAGAAAGAAGATGGGAGGAAGTGAGAGACAGAGTAGCAGGTAATCTACACATGCAAATAAGAGCAATGGTAACAGGGGAAAGAGAATGGAGAAGTTGGAAGATGAATAAATAAGAATTTATAGAAAAAAAATATTGCTTGAAGTTTTGGACGTTAAAGCAGAACACTTGAATAGCTTGGTTGCCTTTCCTAACTGGAAGTCTTAAGAAATTTTGTTATGGAGCTGAGAAGATTATGAGGATTTTTGGAAGATGTATGCAGTAGTAGATAAAAAAAGAAGAACTTAAGGGGATAAGGTTTTTTGTGGGAGAAAAGAAAAGAGAAAGGACAATTATTAGTAAGAATCATAGAAAATTAGGGTTGGAAGCAACCTCAGGAGGTCATCTAGTCCAATGCATTTCTCAAAGCAGAACTATCCCCTATTAGAGCATTGAAGCCAAAGCTTTGTCTAGCTGGGTTTAGAAAACCCCCAAGGATGGAGCTTCCACCACCTCTCTGGGTAACCTGGTCCAGTGTTTTACTACCCTCTTAATGAGAAAAGTCTTTCTAATATCTAACCTAAATTCCCTTGCTGCAACTTGGAAGATGACAGAACAAGGAACCATTTCACCACCGAGAACAGTCTAGCTCCATCCTCTTTCGAACCCCAGTTAAAGTAGTTGAAGGCTGCTATTCAGTCCCCTCTCAGTCTCCTCTTCTCTAGACTAAATAAGCCCAGCTCCCTCAGTTTTTCCTGCAGCCCCTTCACTATTTATGTCACCCTCCACTGGATTCTCTCCAATTTGTCCACATCCTTTCTGTAGTTGGGCGCCCAAAACTGAACACAGTACTCCAGATGTGGCCTCATCAGTGCTGTATAGAGGGGAATAATTACTTCCCTTGACCTACTGGCATCTACCAATGCAGCTCCGTATGCTGTTAGCCTTCTTGGCAACAAGAGCACACTAGTGGCTCAAATTCAGCTTATTCTCCACTGTAACCCCTGGGTCCTTTTCTGCAGAGCTGCTGCTCAGCCAGTTAGCCCCCAGCCTGTACTGGTGCATGGGATTGTTCTGTCCTAAGTGCAGGACTTTGCATTTGTCCTTGTTGGACCTCATGAGATTCCTTTTGGTGCATTCCTCCAATTTCTAAGTCACTCTGAATCCTAGCCCTATCCTCCAGCATATCTCCTGCTCCCCCCAACTTGGTGTCATCTGCAAAGTTGCTGAGGATGCAGTCTATGTTATCTTCCAGGTCATTGATGAAGCCATTGAACAAAACCAGCCCCACATCTGGCCCCTGGAGCACTCCACTTGATACCAGCTGACAACTAGACATCAAGCCATTTATTAGTACTCTCTGAGCCTGATGCTCCAGCCAGTTTTCTATCCACCTTACAGTCCATTCATCCAGCCAATAATTCCTTATCTTGCCTCGGAGAACATTGTGGGAGACCATACCAAAAGTCTTGCTAAAATCAAGGTACACCACATCCACCAGTCTCCCCACATCCACAGAGCCAGTCATCTCAGCATAGAAGATGATCAGGTTGGTCAGGCATGACTTGCCCCTGGTGAATTCATGCTGACTATTCGTAATCACCCTTTTCTCCTCCAAGTGCTTAGAAATTGGAGGCGCACAGTTTAAAAGGGCCCACCAAAGCAAAAAAAAAAAAAAAAAAAAAAAAAAAAGGCCAGTCAGCGCCCAGGAGCAGTGAGAGATGTGCAGGTGAAAGCCCGCTGCACCCCCACTCTCCCAAAGCCCCCCAGTGACTCTCAGCAGCCACAGAGCCCCCCACCAGCCCCCAACATAGTTGGAGGTAAGCGGGGCCTTTGGCGGGAGGGGGTTAACCCCCAGGCAGTGGGAGGAGGTGACTGAGTGGGCCAAGGAGGGTCTCACCCTGCCCCAGCCCCTACTTGGCCCAGCCCCAAAGGGAGCCATGAAAACAGGCTGCACAAACAGGCATGCTTGTCTGCCCAGGACATGAGTTAGCATGGAGTGGCAAGGATGGCAACATGGTAACAGGATGGCAAGTGGGAGGGCCCGAGGCCCTGCCTGTAAGCCCCCTTGCATAAGCATTCCTAGTTGTAGCCAGCCTACCAGCAGCATGCTGCAGATGGGCACGCGCCACACCCCTCAGATCCCCTTGGGGTCTGTGGCTGCATCTCAGAGGCCTCCACCCAGATGGAGCCCATAGTTCCAGGCTCCATGCAGACAGAGCCTCTGGCTCTCGGCTGCGGGGGCTGCCTGTCACTTTTTCAGGCTCTGGGGCCCGGGAGCATGGCCATCTCCCCTTGTGAGGTCTGCTTCCTTTTGGGGTCTCCGGCATGCCAGCTGGAGGAGCTCCAGGCCACAGTCCAGAGACTGCGTGCCATCAGGGACTGTGAGCAAGAGATCGACTCCTACTTCCAGGTCCTTCTACCCCAGGAGGCGGAGGGTAGACCATGGTCTCCCTCCAGAACAAGGGAGGACTTGGGGACCTCCCATTCTGTCCAGCCAAGGGGTTGGACCAAGGTGGTCAAGGGCCCCAAGGCCTGCCGCACCAAGGTCCCTGCCCCACTGGAGCTTAGCAACAGGTACAAACCTCTTGCAGCCCTAGTAGAGCCTGCTAAGCTGCCAGCTCCTGCAGGCAGCACAGGCTATACTGTAGCTACCACCCCTGCTCTCCCCAAGACAAAACACACAGTGTTTGTCATGGGAGACTCCATCCTGAGGGGGACTGAAGGAGCAATCTGCTGTCCCAACCCCTTAGCCCGGGAAGTCTGCTGCTTCCCAGGAGCCCATATCCTAGACATTGTTGAGAAGATCCCTAAATTCCTACAGACTACTGACCACTACCCTATGCTCCTCATCCCTGTGGGCACCATTGACACAGCTCAGAGTACTCCCAGATGAATCATGAAGTGCTACAGGGATTTGGGAGTGGGGCTTAAGGGGTTGGGGGTGCAGGTGGTGTTTTCCTTGATCCTTCCAGTTTTGGGCTACGAGCTGAGGAGGATCCAGGTAGTGAACCAAAGACGGTGGTGCTGGTGTCAGTGGGAAGGCTTTGGCTTCCATGACCACAGCCCACTCTTTGGTGACAGAGAGACAGAGAGACAGAGAGACAGAGAGACAGAGAGACAGAGAGACAGAGAGACAGAGAGACAGAGAGACAGAGAGACAGAGAGACAGAGAGACAGAGAGACAGAGAGACAGAGAGACAGAGAGACAGAGAGACAGAGAGACAGAGAGACAGAGAGACAGAGAGACAGAGAGACAGAGAGACAGAGAGACAGAGAGACAGAGAGACAGAGAGACAGAGAGACAGAGAGACAGCGCGCGAGATGCTGGGAAGGAATGGCCTCCACCTCTCTCCGCTGGGGAGGAGGCTTTTCTCAGCTAGACTGGCTGACCTGCTCCACTGGGCTTTAAACCAAGTCCAATGGGGGATGGGGGGGGACTACCACCACTGCTGACCTGCTGAGCAACACCTGCAAAGCCAGCAGGCCAAGGCACTTAAGGGAGCCCACCGTGTACCAGCCCTAGAGTGAGACATGGGAAAGGTAAGGGCCCCCAAGAGGACACTTGCATGCCTGTACACCAATGCCAGGAGCTTGGGGAATAAACAGGAGGAACTTGTCCTCCTGCTCAACACAAACAATTATGATGCCATTGGGATAACAGAGACCTGGTGGGACTCCACCCATGACTGGACCATGGGTATAGATGGCTATACCTTGTACAGGGGGGGAATCGAGTGGACAAAAGGGGCAGTGGTGTAGCTCTCTCTGTCAAGGAGAGCTACGTGTCCCTACAAGCTGACATTGGCACCCAGGGTGGACAACTAGAGACCCTCTGGGTTAAAATCCATGGGGAACATGGCACAGGAGATACAATGGTGGGATTCTGCTACAGACCTCCCTCCCAGAATCAAGAGATTAACCAGGAGTTTGCCAGGAAATTGACTGAGGCCACACGCTCCCAGTCCATGGATGTCATGGGAGACTTCAACTACCCAGACATCTTATGGGAAGAACGCTCAGCCACATCCATACAGTCGCAAAGCTTCCTCACATGTGTGGATGAGCTCTGACACAAGAAGTCTAAAGGCCAACAAGAGGCAAAGTGCTGCTCAACCTGGTACTGGCAGCCAGGAATGACCTAAATCAGCAACCTAATGATTGAAGGGAAGCTGGGTGACAGTGACCATGAGCTGATCACCTTCACCATCCGCCAAAAAGCTGTCAAGTCAGTCAGCAGTACAGAGGTCCTCAACTTCAGGAGGGCTGACTTGACAAGCTCAGGAGGCTTGTCAGTGAGGCCCTAAGGGATCACGACCCCAAGGGGAGGGGAGTCCAGGAAGAGTGGTTGCTCCTCAAGGGAGCAATCCTAAATGTACAAGCTAAGGCTATTCTGTCTCAAAGGAGAAGCAGCAAGAAGGCACAGCAGCCCCCTTGGCTCAACAAGGAAGTAGCAGACCTCCTGCATCTAAAAAGACAGACCTACAAAGCCCTTATGCCCCAAGCCCTGCTGCAGCCCACCCAGAAGCAGCCAGGATGCATGTGGCATCGGCTGCTCCCAGGTCAGCTGCAGCGGGGCTCAGGGAGCAAAGCCCAGCCCACAGCAGGAGTCACCTCCACCATGCACAGACGGGGGGGGGCATGTACCACTCCCCCCAAACACAGGGTAGTATGGGTGGCTGTAGCAGCAGTGAGAGGGAGCAAGGCTGGAGCAGGGGCAGGCCCTGGACAGCTAGGGCAGGGTGGGATGGAGCCATAAGCAGCTCATCCAGTGGGTGTGGGGAGCAGGGCACGCACCTTGGGAGGGCATGGGGGTGCATGCCCCCAGAATTCCCTGTGGCAAAGTGGGGCAGGGCAGGCTGCAGCTGACCACAGGGGCCAGGCTGTTTCCAGCAGAGACTGGGACCATGCAGCGGTAGTGGCACTGAGAGCAAGACAACAGGGGGTTGCAGACACCCAAATTTTTGCTGTAGCCCACCCAACTCCCTCCCAGCACTGCCACCACTAGGTCCAGCCACAGCCCCCATCCTCCGCTGAGAACAGCCTGGTGCTTCCTTTCAGCCTACAGTGGCAGCCAGACCTCCCCTATACAGATCCAGGGCACACAGCCCCCATGCCCTCCTGGGGGTGGCGGTGCTGGGAGGGGAGTGGTGTGGGGGGCGGGGCTACAGCAAATTTACAGGTGGATGCAGCCCCCTGTAGTCCAGCTTCCAGCACCACTGCTGCTGCATGGCTTCAGCCTCCTCCAGGAACAGCCCAGCCCCAGCCGGCAGCTGCATCCCACCCCACCCCACCCAGCACAATTCCAGGGGGCATGCCTTAGGTAGAGAAGGGGGAAATATGGTGAAAGTATTTTATTTTTTTTTGTTTGTGAAATTGAGGAAAAGAAAAAAGGAACTCAAAGCAGTGAGAACTGAAGGAGGAATCCAAATAGAACAGAGTGCAAAGATGTTGGACACAGCAACAGAGTTTTATGAAGAGCTGTACCAAAGAAGAGGAGTGGATGGAAGAAAAATGAAGTGTAGCTTGAAGGGATAGAAGAAGGAAAAGAGAATGGAAAGCAACAAAAATTGGAGGAGAAGGTAAGTATGAAAGAGGTGCTGGTCTGCTTAAAAAGCTTGCCAGAGAGGGAAGGCACCAGGAAGAGATGGACTTCCAATTGAATTCTGTGAAAAATGTTGGCAATGGCTGGGGACAGATTGAACTGTATTAGTAGATATTAAGAAACATGAACCAAAAAGATGACAAAAAGCCATAAGAGAAACACAGAGTGCCCGAGTGAGGGACTAACGTAAGAGGGATGGGGGTGAGAAGGGGAACACAACTTAGGTTACAGAAAATACAATGTTAGCCAACTAAGCCCAGGGGTGGGGGGAGGGGATCAAGATGTTGAGAGAAAGAGAGGATAGATACACACAAACCCATACAATGGTCCATGATGGTGGAGGGGGCAGGTTGAAAAAAGTTTCTCAGTCTATAGAGTCTTATTGCAGGGGTCTTCTTTAGGTGGAGTGGAGTGGTCCATTGTTGAAGATGACTTTTGGAGTCCATCAGGTGCAGAGCGGGATTCAGGCAGTCCCCTCTGGGTCCGGTCTAGTTGCAGTTGGTCTGGTGGGGTCGGTGTATTGACGATGGCCCATGATGTGCTCGAAATAGAGGTCATGGGATCAACAGATAATGTCGAACACCATGAAGTGGTGCATCAGCTTGGCATAGCGACGGGGGGGATGCAGCAGGCATGCAAGACAACCTTGATCTGAGCCTTCAAGAGGCCAAGAAGCGCATCTGTCCCACACCCCCCTCCCTGTGCCCCAGCTGGGCAGCACCTACCCCTGCCCCTCCCTCACCATGCGAGGCATTGATCTGCCCCCCCCACATCCCTTCCCTCCCTCTCCCTTCCATCACAATGGACTTACCAGCTGATGGCAGCTGTATCGGATTGGTATTGGCCGATATGCCTCCTTAAATATCAGCTATCAGTATTGGCCCCCAAAATCTATCAGTGCACCCCTAGTTGGAGACCCTGAGCTGCTCTGGTCCCCATACAAACCCCATGCAAAATCAGCTGTGAGTGCACAGCTTGAACTTGCTGAGTAAGGGAGCCAATCGGTTCTCCCTGCCTGGCACTTGCAGAGTTGTGTACATGCAGCTTGAGCTGAACCATGCTCAGCTTTCAACTTGCTAGTTCATGTGGAACCCAGGATAGTAATCGCATGCCATACGTGTATGTCATGGAAGGGCACACAATTGTTGGGACTGGGGGTCAGATCCTATTACACTATGAATCAAATATCATTTAGAATCTCTGATGCCATAAAACTACTGATTATACATTCTAAGCAGAGTATCTAGGAAAGACGATAGACAAAAATATATATTTCTAATATAAAATATAAACTGGAAAAAAATACAACTTTTCAGGTCATCGTTATACATCATAAAGAAGTACTACAACAAAAAGCATGCACAAAACCAATTTGTTTTTTCTTTAGCAGGTCACCTATAAACTGCAATATTATTCCTATTCCTTTTCTCCTTAAATACCAAATTTATATTTTATGGAGTACTTCTGGTTGGTAATTTTTTTCAAGTGTTTTGAATGTATTCATAGTAACTGGAGCTAGTTTAGTGGTTGCTGTACTAATATGAAGTAAGAAATGAAAAGAATGATTCATTTCTTATTCTGTAGTTTTAAATACAAATTAACAAAAGAGCCCCACTAATCTTCCTTTTTTTGGATTTAGATGGTGCAGTAATATGCAGAGTACTTAAAAGCAATAAAAGAAATAACCTGAGAAAATTAAGCAAAATGAATTTTCAATTAGTTTTAGAAATTGTGATAAATGCATTTTGAAAGCAAAGAGTAAAATGTAACTTTGTTCAGTATAAATTGAAATTGCCTTTTGTGCTTAATATAGTTCACTTATAATTAGCTGAAGATTTTGTTCTGGCTTGAAACAAAGTTCCATCTTGAGATTACTATGTTCTGTGTACACAGAACTTTTATCAAGAAAGGCTGGTGCTGCAGGGTTTGCTTTGACAGCCTTTATCATAGCTTTATAGAAATGAAAAGTGAAAGAACACAGCTGGTTTTAACAATGGGGCATGTTCAACATTAGACCAAAACACTTTAGATATTGCAAAATATTGCACATTATATTTATAGCTCTGTGCAAGTTTTTTGAAATTCATGCTGATGCTGCTCTACTCTAGCTTCTTGAAACAATCTGTCCCATAATGATGGAATTAGCTTTCAGTTTGAGAAACTGCTTTTTAAACCAGGGCAGAAAGGCTGCTTTCAGAGCAATAGCAGCACAGTAGTGTGCTATAGTGCTTTACAAGTCACAGTGAAAGATCTCAAAGAATTGCACTGCAAACTTTGTGACAAATTTTGCAGTGACCAGCTAGTCATCATAGTTTAGATTCGATTCATCCTACTAGGCTCCAAAATGCAATTCATTTCTACTCTGCTCAAGTCCCAAAAACAGTTTATGCAAAGGTGAGAGGGTCCTCCTTTTTTGTCACTCAGGATTAAGAGTTACAAAAGTAGATTCATTGATGGATTTTCAGGCATTTGAAAGGGGTGAAACAGAATTACACTTAACTACTTAAGTCTACTTAGATGCCTAATAAGTAGAAAAGAATCTAACTCTAGGCATGAAAGCCACTTTTAGGATTTTAGACCTGACCTCAGAACTCTATCATAACAGTATAAATACTTATGTCTACTCTAGATCCATCATGGGCTCCACAAATGCCATTTTTGGTCCCTAACTTAAGCACTGATTGTGTAAAGCCAAATTCTGTTCAACCTATTAGGCACCTAAGTGCAATTCTGTTCCACTCTCATCAAATCCCTGAAAATCCATTAGTGCACCTACTTTTACACAACCCGTTGTCATCTTCTCTCAAGACTGAGACACAGAAAACCAGGGAGGAGGAGCAAGACATATGCACCTTTTGAATTAACAGTTTTTTAGACTAGAGCAGGGTGGAATAAAGTCACCCTTAAGCATCTAAATCCACTTAAATATTTGACAGGTGGAATAGTATCTGGCCTTTAGGCATGCCTAAGGTTCTCAAAAATCCTGTTCAGCTGCTGCCTAGTCTTGGAAGCACCTAAATTCCCTATACACCAAAGCTCCTGCCAATACAATTCTGCAGTTGGACATACACAAACTATCGAAGCCTTGACAATACCAAGCTGTTTGGCTTCTACACCCCTATGGTATTTACAAGTTTGGCTTTCCCCCCCCCCCCCCGCTCTTTTTCCAGCAGAACCTATTCTAACAGGCTTTCAAATAGCACACAACCCACACAAAAGAATAAGGAGGTAGTCCCCCAAACTCTACTGGTTAGAATACCTGGGTATTCATTGTGTGAGAGACTCAGAATCCAATACCACCTCTTTCTGATTTAGAGAAAGAACTTGAAACCACTCCTTCTACTTTCTGATTAAATGCCCTAACCACCAAACTATGGCTTATCCTGGAAAAGTTTCTCTTATTGAAGTTGTTCTACTTTGTATAAAATAAACATTCAGTTGTTACAAAAAAGAGTAAGAATGACTTAATAGCCTTGGAGATATGGTGCTCATTGGAAGATCTAAGTTTAGATCTCATCTAAATCAAGCACAGTGCTCTAACCACTAGGAAACTGAATATAAAAGTGACACTGCCATATCCCCCTCCTCCATGGATCAAAAGTAATGTCTAACTTGGCTAAGGTGCTTAACTCCAAGAGTGCAGGGAGATTCTTCCTGCTTCCTTTTCTTTGTAACCTCATCCTATCTACCTACTCAATTTGGTGGCCTCTGTAAATATCATTCTTTGGCATTTAACTCTCCCAAAAAGTGTTTAGGGCTGTAGAGTCCACTAGGCTGAATGGCAATACCAAGCGAGTGTTATGATGCCTCTGTCCCTTTGTCAATTGAGCCCTTTATCATTTTTGTTAGTTCATATGGTAGAGTTAGCTTAGCTTGGGGTGGGGGGGGGGCTTACTGCTTAGGAGTAACTGTTAACTTAATTTATATAACTGTGGGCATGTCTACATATGCTATTAATGTGATGTAAGCTTACTGAGCAGTAAAATACTAAGCAGTAACCCTGCTGGGGAAAGCTGTCTCCACTTGCATCTGTCAGGATCAGTTCAGTGCAGGGCTACTCCAGCCCTGCTGTGCCCCCCTACAACAGCCAGAGGAAGTTCCAGCCTACCCTGTGTACCAGCTCCAGACTGGCAGTGGGCACCAGAGTCAGGCCCTGGTCTCCAATGGGAGTGTGGGAAGCGGTCCCACCTCTGGAGCAGCTGCCTCCCAGCCTTGTGTGCCAATCTGTGGGAGCAGCAGCCAGGGGAAGACACATTTTCTCAGCCCCATGCTCTGATTGGTAGATCAGGGCATGAAGCTGGGAAGCAGAAGCTGGGGGAGAGAACACTTTCCCAGCCTCATGTTCTAATCAGCAGATTGGGGCACGGGGCTGGGAAGCAGCAGCTGGAGAACGGGACATTTTCCCAGTCCCATGCATTGGTCTGCTGATTGAGGCATGAGACTGAGAAGCAGCTGCCTGAGGGAAGGAACAGTTTCCCTGCCCCCTGCTGTCTGGACTGACCAGGAGCAATTTGCTCCCAAGGAAGCTGTTCTGCCTCCCGGGCAGCTGCCTACTAGCCCTGTGCCCCAATCTGTGGGAGCAGCAAATAGGAGAAGGGACACTTTCCCAGCCCCATGCCCTGATTGGCCCATACTACAATTTGCTCCCAGTCCGCAATCTACACATGCACTACTGCGCAGTAGTTACTAGGTGTGTCTACATGTGTATTTGTGCTGGTTTAAATTTACTGCACAGTAAGCAGGAATAGGCTGGCATCTACATGTGCAGGTGTTAATGTGTATTAACACTGTGTGTGGACTGACTTGGGACTAAAGTTGGTCCCAAGTCAGTCCACACACAGTGTTACTGTGCAGTAAGCCATCTACACATGCATTACTGTGCTGTAAATAATCAGGCATAAATTTGATACCTGCATGATGCTCAAGCTGGCATAAGTTGCCATATTTACTGTGCAGTACAGGTGTGCACATGTAGACATGTGCCTCTGTGCAGTAATTTTGGTTACTGCGCAGAAAATGAACATGTATAGATGTGCACACTGTGCAGTTAATCTACTACCCATATTTACAAGTAGTAGGTGACCATGCAGTAAACTAATCTACTGTGCAGCAAATGCTGCACCTGTGTAGACAATGACTTTACTATGCGGTACATTAGCCTTTACTACTGAGCAATAAACCATCTTGTGTAGACACACCCAGATTCATCTAAGCATTCTATATCATATAAGGTTTAATGTTACAGTGTTACAAGATTTAAAATATACTTTAGAGGTTTAGTTCACTTACATTAGCATAGGAGCAGACAGACACATGACCCATAGTATAATTTTTTTGTCTATCCCCATTCTTGGAGTGCCAGATGTTTAATTACCTGAGACACAAGATAAGTATCAATTAAAAAAAAGTTAACTAAAAAAAAAAAAAAATGGCCAAGAATTCTTAGTAACTTTCAAATTTGCAAATAAAGGTCTTAATCTTTAGAAGCAGACAGAAATCGAATTAGCTATGATTTATGGGGACTAACATGACAGCTGTATATATACACACACTGATAAACTAATTGAAAAGTAAAATATATCTGTGACTATTTCTTTAGCTTAAGCAAATTAACTGCAGATATGCTTAATTGGTAGCTACTGGTATTGGTGGGGAGGTCAAACTAACAGATTATTTTTACAACGACTTTCTACACCTAATACTTTTTGGTTTTATTCTTTATTTCAGAGTGCTCCAATATAATTCAAATGACCCAACGCAGTTTAAGAGACAACCTGGATTAGTCCTTGCATAGAAAATTAACACAAAGGATAACAGGTCCTTTATCTGTATAACCATAAAGAGAAAAAAAAATGGGGTCACTATGCAATAAGGGTAGACATCAAAGATCAAGCTAAATTAAATTTTACACCAGTTTGTAATCTGGATGACAATGTAGGCTATTAGGACAAAGGCAGAATGACATGGGCAGGGGATCTACTTAAATTACACTCAAGTGCACAGCACAGCAGCTACTTTAACCTACTTGTTCTTTTTACTGCATGCTCCCTATCTCTCCACCCCCCCACCCCAACTGATTGGCGAGGGGAACCAAGCAGCCCTACCACTCATTCTTGGCTCCTGATCAGCCAGGAGGCAAAAAATGCAGTTTTAAATATGCCTTGGTTTTTGCTTCCTGGCTGATTAGCAGCAAGCAACAGAGTTGCTGAGGCCCCTCCACCAATCAGCAGTGGGAGTCAGAAACATTGGCATATTTTAGACTGTAGTTTTTCCCTCCTGGCCAATCAGGATCAAGCACAGGGCCATTGGGGCATTTCCACCAATCAGCAGAGGATGGGTGCACAATAAAAAGAACAAGATTAAAGGAACCACTCTACAGAGTGCTTCCAGCATAATTTTGGTAGAATCCTACTTATGGGAATGAGCATATGAAAATGAAAATAGAAATTAGCTCAGCTCAGGTGAAAGCAAAACCTGAAAAGTTTAATCTTCTTAACTGGCTGGCTAATTTCCATCCTGGAATGTTGAAACAATTGGCACATGAAAGAATTTCAGAAAGTCTATCAAATTAGGGTAACATTGTGTGACTACAAAATAGCAAATTTAGTACCTACATTTAAGGAAGGGAAAAAATTAATTAGGATCAACTCAGGCTTATTAATCTGGCCCACAGTAGAATGCAAGTTTGGAACAAATTCAGAAGGAAATGGTAAAGACACACAGATAAATGAAAAAGGGATAAAATACAATACAGATTACCAAATATAAACTACATAAAATTTATGTTATATCTTTCTTTATTATGATACCTGATTTTCTAGGCCCTGTAAATCTTGTAGATCTCATCTGTTTTGACTTCAGTAAAACTTTGGATAATGTACCATATAGGAAATGATTTGGTAATATGGGAATTAACACAAGAATTAAGCTGGAAAAAAAACTGGGTAAAGGGGAGACAACAGTGGTTATTAGAGAAAAAAGAACTCATTGGAGTTTACTAGTAGAGTTCCTGAAGGATTGGTTTTAGGACTAACATGGTATATTTTTTTATGAATTATTTTGGCACAAAAAGTTAGACTATATTAATTTTATCTGCTGATGATACAACATCCCAATTCTACTTCATTTCTAAAGCAGCAAGGAGGTGATAGTTATGATTCTTTTATACTTTATTCAAGTGCCTGAAAACACATTAACTTAAAAAGTAGTGTCACGGCGGGGTCCTCTGAGGGCCGTGATCTCCTCGAGGTCCCTCACTCTGTGTCAGGCCGGCCCAAGGCACCCTCTTATTCTCACCCGCCACGTCTTGTTGGTAAACATAAGGTTGGGAGGCTACCTATGACCCCCTGGGCACGGCTACTCGGGCCCTCTGTCCCCGCGGTTCTCCTGGCTCTCTCTAATACCCAGCCTCTCACTGGGACTCTCGACCAGCCCACTCTGGGCCTTCCCTGACAGTGTGGTCCCTCTCAGGGACTTCTAGCGGGCCTCCAGTCCTTCAGGCCATCCTCACTACTACCCTCTCTGATACGGGCTCACCGCACTGCTACTCCCCATCTTCTCGGGGGCAACCGCAGCACCCTGCCTCGGTCTGAGGGGTGTTGCCGCACTAGCCTGCGGCCGGGCTCACTATGCCCCTCTCTAGGGCTGCTCCGTATCGCCCCTCTCTAGGGCTGGGGTCTATGTACCCCGCAAGTGATGCCCTTGCTGGCATCAGCTGCGCCCGTCCTGGGCTCCCTAATATGGCGCTCCCCCTCTTTGGGGCTCGCCATGCCCACCCTGGGCTTCCCAATAATGCAACATGGGGGCTCCCCCTCTTTGAGGCTTGCCGTGCCCATCTTGGGCTTCCCAATGACATCACCCCTCTCTCTGGGGCTGGGGTCTATGTACTCCGCAAGCGATCCGGGGTCTATGTCCCCCATCTGCAACCTACTGGTTGCGCCCGCAAACCACTGGCTGCACTCCTCGCTGCCAGTGGCTCCTGCACTGGCATGCAAGCTGCACCTTCACTGGCGCTACGAGAATGATGCGCCCTCCTGGTGCTAGGCCGCGCCCTCACTGGTGCTGGGGCACCCCACCCCTCTGGGGTCCCGTTGAGGCACCTATGAGGCTCAGCCGCTCCTCTCTGAGATAACCTGACCCCATGACTCTGCCCTGCAATTCTCAGGGCCTAACATGCCCTCACTGGTGCCGGGGCCTCACACTCCCTTGTGAGCCCCCGATGAAGACACTGCACCCTCCTGGCGCTAGAGCACCCCACCCCTATGGGGTCCCTATGAGGCTTTCTCCAACCCCTACAGCCTCACCCAAGCCTCCGGGTGTAACCAACAGAGCCAAACAAACTCAACGTACAAGCCTCTAGGCTATAACATAACTACGAGCCTCATGGCCATAACTAAACTCAAAGCCCTATGGCTCCAACAACATTGCTCAATGTAACCACCGTACTTACTCTTAGGCTTCTCTCTGCATCCTCACTCCAGGAGCTCCTGCCTCCCAGGCTGCTGGCAGGGAACTACCTGCCTGGCCTCAGCCCCGGGCTTTATAAGGGCCAGGCCCTGCCCCCTACAGGCAGCTGGCTCCCCTTAGTTGTTCTGGCAACTCGCAGCTGTGCTCAATTGGCTCTGCCAGGGCTCTCTCCCTGGCAGTTTCTCCTCTCTAGAAGCAGGCACAGGGGTGCCCTGCGACAAGTAGATAAGTCCTTATTTTGTTCGCTGCTTTCTGTTTTTGTCTTAAAGATAAATGAAGATAAATTACAAAAGTTGCATAAAGGAGTTCATCTAGAATTTTCACTTTTCAGAAGCCATTGTTCAATTTCTAGACTCATTGTTTGAAGCAACCAATAGTTTGGGATGCTGCTAAAGCTAAGCATCTGGGTCTTTTCTAGGACTCCGTACAGGTGTTTGAGGAGTTTAGGGGGAGGTTTGATTGCACTAAAACTGGCCACTTGAACTTCTTTTGCCCAGGTGCAGACATTACATTTAGATTGACATAACTAGGGATCTAAGTGTGAACTGTACAGAAGTTCAGGAAGTTTAGATCAACCAAACTGATCTAAGTTAAATGTACCTTGGAGGTAGTCTAATTTAGCTTGGGTCAGGTGAGATTGATCTAACTGGACTTCTATACAGTTCTCAGCACAGCCCAGGGGCTGGGAAAGCCCAACCACTGGTCCTAGCCCTGGGGCTGCATTTTTCCTACTTACCCCCTGGCATCAGGTTATTTTTAGCCCCACAGCCCCTTGCCCCTCACCTCTCCCCCAAATGGACAATCCCCCCACCACAGACCAGCCAGTCCCCTCTCCACCTGAACCCACCAAACCCCCCATCCCACAGGCTGCACCTAGTCCTGGGAGCAGATTGAAGTCAGTCATTGTGGGGGGAGGGATGGGTGGAGTTGAGGGGAAGATTTGCAGAGGAGCTTATCTATCTGGGGTCAGGAAGGGGCAGGGAGCTAAAAATAGCCCTTGGTCTGGGGAGGATAGAGCCCCCCCATCCTCCCAAACCTACCTGCAGGCCACACTAGTCCCCTTGACCACACCAAACCCTCCCAGTCCCCACCAAACACCCTTGGCAGGTCCTGCTTTCCCCCCAATCCTCCCACCCCCCCTCAAAACCCCCACTTGCCTCCCCAATCCCTCCACCCCCCGTATACCCCATTCCCCCACCCCAAGTCTACCAGCTAGTCCCCCTATCCTGACTTACCTTGGATAAGGTGGCCATTTTTAATTCAATCTAACCTCCCCCTAACCTCCCTGAATGTCTATATGTACTCTAGAAGAACAAAAAGATCAAAACCTGGAGTAGCATAAGACATTTCTTTTTGTAGTCTGGAATCAGCGAAAGCTGCAGAAACAATCTATATCACAAAGTTCTATAGCTCTTGATGACCGGGATCCATTTATATGTGGTTCAACTAAGAATTTCACTTAAAACCATGTTCAGAGAAAAACAGAAATTATGTTTTTTTGGTTTTTTTCTATTCTGTGATATGCTCTAGATACATTTTACTAAACTGGAAGATAAAGAAGCACTAGGAAAGGCAGTAGCCTTGGTCAATATTTATGGATATTAGAAAACACATTACCTCCAAAATGGTATACTGAACACTGTATAGGCTCTCATAATTTTAAGCTATTTTAAAACATATCCTGTAGTGTAACTAGGGGTAGAGAAGAAGGCCACCCTCTCTGGTCATTAAGTTAGGAGGGCATCAGAATCCCACCCTCACCTCCCAAGTCCAGACTCTGGCAGCATACCCCTGCCAGGAACCCCAAAACAGTCCCTGACAGCTGCTGCTGTTGCTGCCAATGTCACTGCTTTAAAGCAGCAGCTCAGCCAAGGACTGTTTAGGAGTTCCTAGAGTGGCTAAAATTACTGTGCCCCACTCCTGATCCCATCACTTGGAACTACCTGTGTTCCCTCCCCTGAACTGTGCATCCCCTGATTTTGGAACCCATGCCCCCCGCCCCAGCCACAGAACCGTGCTCCTCCCTCCACTCTTGGAACCACATTTCCCCCACCCCACTTCTGCTCTCAGAACCTGTGCACCAGCCCCCTCCAGCTCTCCTGCAGGGTTTTCCCTCATGCCAACTCTGCATGTTACACCTCTGAACATATGAATCCTGAAAAGCAGCCCTATAAATTTAAGAATATAAAAAATGAATGGTTTCAGGTAGTTGTCATTGCTGAATATTTGAAGGGTATTTCCAATACTTGGCCTGAAGGCAGCCCTCAGATGGCTTTTCAGGTGGATCAGTGATTCATTGCATCAAGTCAAGAGTACAAGCAAGAACATCAAAGTTCCCCCAACTTCAGTTCCATACAGTTTATAAAATTTGTTCTTTCTTATGTTACCACACAGAGGCTTCAAAGGGCACAAAAACAGTGAATGCAGAGACAGTGCACAACCAAACATGAAAGCATGAATGAGAAATAAAGCTTGGGTCTTGGTCCTAAAAACAATTTTTGTTTCAAGGAGTTGACAACAATAGATGCTAACAAAGGACATCCTTGGTTAGGTAAGTCATCACAAAAACAGACGTCATTAGAACTGTTCAGTTTTAAATATGCACATGTGACTGCAGAAATTATGTTTATCTCCTTTTTTTTTTTACTGTCTTGCATCTCTGTGTTTATCAGATGATTTCTAAAGGGGAAGGCTACACAGTGGGCTTCCTGTCATTTTCCAGTAAGCGAGTCAGCTCAACTTTGGAAACTTAAATATGAAGAATATTGACTAGGAAAAGTCATGAAAACCAAGTATTCTGGGCTTTGGGATTTTTTCTGGTTTTTATGCTCAACCAAACTACAACATTCAGCTCACAGCTGAAGAACATGTTGTAAGAAAAGTCTGGTAAAATGGCAATGTGTTTAGTCTGTAATGTGTGCAGTTTGTTTATTTACTTAGTTTAATGTGTGTTGTTTTTATGCAGAATCCCATCCAGTCAAATGAATGAATCTGATGTGCATGCTTAACTGTATTAGCCCATCATGTGTTACTAAAGTTCACAAGGAAAAAATATGCACAGCACTTCTGTTGGTTTTCATTTTCTAAAGACCATTTTTGCCTTAGCAGAGACAGTGTACTGAGCTGGATTGAATGACAGTGTTTCTTTTCAGAATAGTATTCCACATTTATACATTCAAAATCAGAGCCCTACAAATCTTCAGGGTTGACTTGCCAGTAATAATGTTGTTGTTCTGCATAAGAATGTGCATCATTTTCTCACTGATTGTGGGAATAAGTAAGATGAATTATTTTCCCTGACTGATTTTAGAAATAAAGACTTTTTTTTTCTTTTCTACTTATCTCACTGAACAAAACACATTGCATAATAAGTTAGGCTGATGATAAAATTGGGAATGATTGTCTGTCTGTTTCAGAGGTTCTCATATGGTCATTTTCTACATTAATCATATGCACCCTTCTCCAATTGCTATAGAAAAATATTACAGTGGATATTTAGATCTTGAAATTGTTTTTCTGGTATCACTATGGGGGCTTGTACATTTCAGTGGGGATCCAAGAGAAGTACAAACTGGGCACCACAAGGAATCAACTAGGACTGTGTGAAGTAGCTAGTATTCGCTTTGGATTTGGCCAATTCCGGGGACAGTGATTCAATTCAGTGATTCGAATCACCGTCCCAAACTGATTCATCTGAATCTGATTCAGAGATTTGGCTGCCACTGAATCAGCCAAATCTCGAAATTGAACAGGCCCCATCTCCCACCTCCTCTCCCAGCCCCATCAATGGCTGCCCCAGCATCCTGGCTCTTTTAAAAAAAAAAAAGCCCAGCACTCTCTGGCTGCTGCCAGGTGAGGGGGGGGCAATCCCCACTGCCCTCCACTGCCTCGTGCTACATGGGGGACTTGCCGCCACAGGGAGCTGGACCCAGACTCCATACCAGCAAGTAGTGGGCAAGAGGGGGCTGGAAGAGGGGGAGGGGACCATGGGGGAGACCCCTGCCAGGTCTTACCCCTGCCTGCTCCCCCAGCCTCCCCAAGCACCCCCATCCGCCACCCGCTTTCCAAGCCCCTGGCTGCTACCAGATGGGGGGGCAATCCCCACTGCCCCACACTGCCCCATGCTGTATGGGAAGCTCTGCCATGAACCCCAAGAAACCCCAATGGCCACTGCAGCAGCTGGTGAGTGTGGAGCTTTTTTTAAAAAAGAACTGGGAGCTGGAGCCAGGTGGGGCAGCCTTGGGGGTGGGGGCTGGGAGAGCGGGCAGGGGTTAGGGGGTGTTTGGAGGGACTGAGGGAGCAGGCAGGGGATGGGGTCTGGCAGGGATCCCTCCATGGTCCCCTCCCCTCCCCTCCAGCCCCACCCCCCGCCCACTCCCTACTTACTGGCACAGAGTCCAGGTCCAGCTCCCTGTGGCAGCAAGCAGAGACTGCCAGAATCTCTGAAGCTCTCCGAATCTTTTCCTAATCAATTTGGAGAGCTTTGAAGCAATTCAGACCTTTTTATTGGTCTCCTGATTTGATTTGGATTTGGAGATTTGGCCACTGAATCAAGCCAAATCTCTTCCAAATCAAATCAGCACCTGACGCTCCATACAGCCCTAGAATCAACCCAGTACCAGCCTAAGGATTTCATAGAGACAGGATTTATATATTTCATACACTGTTTACCAGGAATAGAATTAAAGGTTGAAATTATGGCTAAGTGGAATCAATTAAACATTCATCATTGGTTTCAAGATTTTAGTCAAGTCTGCCCATCCTGAACAGGGAGATATCAGATGTAAAGTTTAATTTTCTTTATTATCTGGTTAATGACATCATCATCTCCTAGATAAGGTCTGAGCAATCCTATTGACAATGTGGTTGAAGTGGAATTAGTATTTAACAGGCATAAGACATTGCAGAGGTTCTTAATGGGTACATAAAGGTGTTACATATGGACCAATCTAACCAGGGTTAGGTTGATCTAATGCCCAATCATACAGATGTGCAGGGAACTTAAATCACCCCAAAAATGATGCACTTGATCTAAGTTAGTTCACCTGAGTTAGGTGCACTACCTTAGATTGAGATCAGATTATTAACTCGATCCAAGAAACGGTTAGTCCAATATCTTAAATGCTTGTTTGCATCCACAGTGCAGCCCTAGTCGCTTGCCCTAATTTTAGGATTGTGCTATTCCCACCCCCACCCTGACACTGACTGAGCTATTTTTAGCTTCCCAACTCCCCCCAACTTAGCAACCCCTCCCCCAAGAGATCCACCCCCCCCTGCTCCCACCAACTCCCCCCGATCATCTAGTGCCTCCCAGTCCCACCTGCCCTTCCCTCTACCCCAAGTTACTTCCATTGGTTTCCCCATGCAGCTCCTGGGCAGTGAATGGTTGTATGTGCTGTTCCTGGTCTCTGTGTACACAGCTTAAAGTAAGCCCATTAAAGTAGACTAGGTGCAGTGAATAACTGTACAAACTCACTGAGGTCAGTTACAAAATACAGACCCTAATTATCTTCTGGAGCAGTTTAGCCATTGACAGGAGGTATTTAAAATAACCAGGATGACTGAGAACCTTTATGACATTCATGTTTAGGTTTTGTTTTTCTTAACATTCTGGTTTGCAAATCAGACCAGAGAGATTTTAAAATCAGACTACTTTATATTGCATTCTCCTTCATCCTTCGATACAGAACTAGTTAATCAGTAATGATGCATTAACATAATGGCTGACACATTTGAAGAAAAATTCCATCAGAACACTTTCAGACATGGATGAATCCAGCAGTTCTTCAGTGAAGCTTTTTTGTGTCTAAAGACAACTGAAAAATTGCAAAGAGATTTTTTTTTTATAGTGTGACTATGGTGAAATGCAACATTAGATGAGCAGCAGTGATTGGAAAGACTGGCATGCAAGGAAAATTGCATCAATCTCCATCATTTACCAGAAAGCACTGTGACAAGTCCCTATGTTAAAATATCACAAAATGTGGAACAAGCACATGCATTTCCTCTATTTTTCATTAACAGTCATGTCTGCAAGGAAAATGCTGAACTGATTTTGCACGGCATGATATGCTGACTGATGGTGACTACAGAATATTGTTTCCATATGAAGGACAGTCCCAAGTCAGTCTGATCCACAGGAACATTCTTATACCATTTCCTATCAATAAGGGAGAGAGCCAACACTGTAATCCATAAATAGAACAGGTATGAGTTGTTCAGAATGTTAGCAATATTACTCTATAACATAATCTAATTGTCAGACTGGCATTAACCTTTATGTAAAACATCTTATAAAATACTTTATATATACAGAAATATGTGAAATAGCCAATTCTTTCAATAACAAAAGTAAAAATATTGAGATGACATACATTTTCAAGCTAAATCAATTTTCCAAACCAAAATTAAATTGGAGGCAGGAAGGAAATAAAAGGAGACTACTAGCTATAACGTCACAGTGACATGTATTTATGGCATGGTTACTCGAACCATTTGAATGTTGTCACACATTTTTGGACTGTGAACTGTCTTTTTACATACTTTCATGTGATCTCAAAAGAAATTCATTTATCGTGTGATGGATGCAAGACATAATCAGCTTTCACCACCCTATGAAGATATCTCTGATCAGTTTTATGGCTGAAATATTTTATTTTATTGATATGTTTTAATTTCTAAAGAATCAAATATAAAAATCAATATGTCCAATAAACTCCTGACTATACCTCTTCAACCTCATTCTAATAGGGTGCATCTACACATGCCCCTACAGTGTTGTTACTGCACCATCATTTAGTACTTCCTTTTGGAAGTCTGTACTGTGCTGTGCCGGTGGCACACTGATATTTTTAGCTGTGACATAGCAATGCACTATAGCAAGGCAGCACATTTCTACGGTGATGTAGCTGCGACATCACAGATTTTGCCCACCGACACTACATTGGTGTAATATGTTGCTAAAGCGACGCTTGTAGACATATTCTCCTTCCTTTTCATGCTCACTCATCTCCAAGAAAATGAATGGACTTTGCAACATGCTTTGAAGAACAAAAAAAAAAGAAAAGTAGCAAATTCAAGAACTAAGTACCACCCATTGAAAATTACCAATGGGCACCCATCTCCTCTTTAAACCTTTGAATCTTTATAACAGCTCTGAATAGGTACTGATTAAAATAAGGGGTTTCCTAAGGGTTAGGAGCAATCAATTTATTGATTAATTCAATAGATAAATTATTGAATTGCACTGGGTCACAAGGACAACACAACTTAGAGCATAGTTGTAATATACTCTCTTTGGGAATCTTAACTAACGTCTGGTCTTATTCTGCACTACATGGAGTTTCAGATGTCTTAAGGTGTAACTACATGGAAGACTTAGTATTGCAGTTTACAAATTCATGTATAAATTCAAGTACTTTTGTGGTAAAAAAAATAGTAAACTGAATGAGTCAGCTATTTTAGGAGTCAGGTTTGTTAGGAGACCTAGTGAAATTGCATCTTTTGCTATTGTAACATCAGAAAAAAAAATATAATAGATAAATGTCAATAGCCAGTATACTAAATATTAAAGTTGTTACACAGGTTCATTGTCCTCTTCCCATTTCTTTTGCCTTCCATAGGAAAAATTAGTGTGGCTTCTTTGAACATTAGCTGTATGCTGCAGCAAGCCAGAAACTGCTAAGCAAGCATTAAGGATGAAGGCACAGTAAACTGGGCACAGTGTATACAGCCTGGTGAAAAAGTAGAGTCAAACTTCTGGAGTGTCTGTACCTACACAAAAAAATTATCCTTTACATAGAGCGTTTGACCCTTGATTATACATATCCTCCAACTGAAGTATCTGACAACCATTGAATATGTGGGCCAAGTGATTACTGTACTACCATTCCAAAACTGGTGAAGCCATTCATTTATTTAGAAAGGATTAAGAGAAAGATGATCTTTTGTAATCTTTATTCTCTAAATCTATTATCCACCCTATATAAATAGTTTTTATTTATGATCTGCTTCTCTCTGTATGTACTTGTAAACTTTTATTAAAATGAGGAAAATTCTTATGTGCTTAGTTCTATAGGGCTATTGTTTAAAGATAGGTAATATTTTTATGAAGACTATTTTATGGATTCACAATACATCACAGCCATTTTTCATCTGCTTTTCTCATGTGTACTTTTCACTTGCAGGTAAAGCTGTGGGAAAGAGTCCAATATTAAAAATAAGATGCTGATAACATTTTGTTTTACCATTATAAAAATATTGTATACACTGGGTGTGTCTACATGAGATGCTTTACTGCACAGTAGATTAGTCGACTGCACAGTTAAGCTACTACCTATAAATACAGGTGGTAAACTAACTGTGCAGTAGACACTACACAGTAAAACACATGTAGATGCTGGCGGGGAACAAATTTGCTCCCAGTCAGCCTAGTCAGCACAGGACCACAAGGAAAAGGGAGCTCACTGTCCACCGCCCTGGCACTGCTCAGCTCCCTGGCTCCCCCACCTCCAGGAGTTGGGAGCTGATCAGGGCCAGGACTGGGGAGTTTTCTGCCCCCCCGTTCCTGCGCCCTGCACAAAGCTGGCTGCTCTGGGGGACAGATGAGGAGGGCTAGATTCCCCCTACAACCCCACCCCAATAGTCCCTCCCCCACCCCACCTGGCAGGAGGCTCACCCACAGCTGCTTCACACCCCAGACAGCTGCTTCACACCCCAGACAGGGGGTTTGCTGGCAGCTGTGTGTCCAGTTGTACATGGGGCCAGGAGAGCTCTGCCTGCTTCAGGGACAGCTCTCTCCTGCTACCATCCCAATGTGCACAGGGCCAGAAAACAGCTGCTGCTGCAGCTGGAAGAACTCTCCTGGCCCCATGCTCACTGGGACCACCCCATGCCCTTTGCCTGCCCTTGGGCTAGCATGTGGGGAAGCCTGGAGCTCCCCCTGGCTGCTGCAGGGGGTCAGAGCATGGAGGGAGCTTGTGTAGATGTGCTCCCCTCTAGGCTTGTTGTACAGTATATTTACTGTGCATTAAGCCTACTTTGAACTAATCGCACCTGTAGATGTGCCCAGTGCTTATGAAAATGTAAGGCTGATCACACCAATATCTTGCACTTCATTCACCAGTCAAAATGGTATAACGGCAAACTTGTACATGCCCTGTCAGCAATACACTACTCCAGTTACTCAGAAACCACCCTCTAGGAAATGAAAGAAATCAGTTTCCATATCCCATTCAAGCTTAGGCCTTTCCATCAAATCAATCAGCAAAGGAAAATTAGTCTCAATTGTGGTATTTTCATCTGCTCTAGACCCATGTCCATAGGAAAGTGCACTAAAACCATGAACTTTTTTTAACATCAATTTCCCATATTACAGTTTATTAATTTGTTGTAATTAATTATTTTTCAACTAAAAATAATTACAACACTGCAGAGCATAGACAAAGCTGCCATTTGCACCTAGTTTGCCCCTTTTTCATCAGAAACAAGCTGGATGTGGCTTGCTTTTCTATGCTTGGGGTTTATGAAGACACAGTTATACTATTCACCCTAGTGCCAAAAAGATCTGATGTTGCACTCCTAAAGACTTCTCTATTTTTACCAAACATATTCACCTGCTGTTGTTGTAATGAATGGCTCAAAATATTAGCACAAATAAAGTTCAGAAGGGACTGTAAATAGTCAGACCAATTAGAGGCTGTTAAGAATGTGCCATTAGTGAAATACCTAGCTTAATCTGTCAGAAGTTGGACAGATGCTTAATTGTTCAAAAGTTATAAAACTTTTCTAAATCATTGGGAAATTTTCTTATTCAAGTATATCATTATGTAGGGACAGTTTTGTACTTAATGTCATGAAGGTTTATGAAAGTCCTAATCCTGCCTTTAGAATGGGTAGTTTTTAAGTCTGTAGGTGTTTAAAAAAATAGAAAACAGAAAAGAATGTTAAGTCTGTGAAGATTCGGATGGGGGAAGAAGTAAGTAAATAATCTTTACTCCTCACCCCTTTTCTCCTCTTTGCTTAGGTTCTTCTTCTATTACATGCCTTCTAAAGAAAGAGGGGGGAAAACTGTAAGTCTTCATGTATAATTTTTGTTGTTATACCTAAAGTGATAGTTGAGGGCTAGGAACTGAAACAATATTTTATGAAAGTATCATGTTGAAGTTTTTGCAGGTTTCAAAATATTTAAATATGTAAATTTCAATGAAGAGATGTTCAGATTTTTTGATAGCCTAATGATTTTAAGCATCTCATTTCTAGTCAAACACTGACAAAAGATGTTCAGATTGCAGTGTGAGATGGTTTCTATGGTTACAGTTGTTTCCTAGCATTTTAGTGACATCTTTTGTGAGCATTGGCTGCTTCACTTATTTGTCACTAATGTATGTGTAGAACTATAGTTAATAGCCTTGGGCGGACAATTTTTTTTTCTCTGAATGGCTGTATTGTTTTTTAGCAGCATTTTTCAATAAGGTGACAATGCACTAGAATACTAATGGTATGTATGGTATTTTAAGATGTCAAGTTTTCAATAAAATGGTAATGAAAATTTTGCATTTCATTTAATAGTTAAATATTCATGAATTTTCACAGCATGATCAAGTGAGTGAAAAATAAAGAAACTGTATAATGTATAATACTAAACATCATAAATTAAACTTCTTTTCATGGCATCTATTCAAGGATTTTTAATATATGGCTCTTTGTAGATTTAAACCAGTCTGTGATAATTTAGAGGTATATAAAAATGAAACCACTTTAAATGAATTTAGCATATTTAAATACAGCATGTTTACAGTGTAAAAGAAAAATACACATTAGACATAATACAGTGCATGTATATAAAAATTATTATGACCAAAGAGCAGATTTTTTTTTATTTTTTTTTCCTAGAGAATGGTGAACAAGTAGATATTCAGAGGTAAAGAATATTTTTATTCAGAGGTTGTTATGTTTGGATCCAATTTAAATATATTTGTCTCAATCTGAATATATCCAAATAACAGGCTTAAAATGTTAACTGCAATGGGTTGTGGAGAAAGGGAAGCTGCAACATAGTTTGTATAAAATATTGCCAGCAATTTCTTCTCATGGTAAGAGTCCAATTCTATTCCCCGTTAGTCAGTGGGAGTTTTGCTGTTGAGTTTAATGGAAGTAGAATTAGGCCATCAGGTAAAGTGAGTATCCTACAAGGTTCTACCAGCACCAATATCCATGATAGAAGTCATTGCATATGTAGTTTTCCCCGCTGGATCTTTACTCACTATAGTACTCTCTGCATTCAGTATTAATAGTCCTGCTTTTTACTGGGAATCAGCAGTTCAGCTCAGATGCTATAGCAATTGGTATTTTTTCACTTCTGCCCATTGAGGTAATAGCTTAATTTCATATTTTAAAATGTAAGTAAAGGTGTGACATATAGCAGCAACACAGTAAGTAATATGCTGCTACAGAGACAAACAGGCCCGGCTCTCCCTGTCCTGTCCTCTGTGTGGCTGTTTTCTCTATGTTGCCGATTCTGTGCTGACCTACTCTACAGTTATTCCCTGCTGGTTGCGCATATTTTTAACTGTTATTTTTCTATATGCTTCATGAGCTAACACAGTATTCCAATTTATATGCTCTAGAAATAATTTCCTCCAAATCTAGGCATATGTATATAAGCATAGTCTGAACTATGTCACAACAGTGACCTAACCCAGACTGGGTTCTGATATCCATTACATTGCTGTAAATCTGGAACAAGTCCAATAAAGTCAGTAGCCAAACTTACACCAGGGTAAATGAAAGTAGAACTTAACCCATTTTCAATATGTATAGAACAACCAACTTGTCTTAAGATAGTGTTGAAGTGATGTTGTAGCTATGATGGTTCCAGAAATATACAATAGGCAAATTTCTGAGACATCTGCACTGCTAAATACTTTCCCAAGAGAGGGAGCATTTGGTCTACAGCTACCCCCTCTCCCTTTGCCTTCTGTGCCTTCTCCAGACCAGGGTGATCCTGGTTTGGGGAAGATGTGGGGAACAGTGGCTGTTCTACTTCTCCTGTTCCTGGAGGTGAGGGAGAATGGAGAAACAGAGAAAGACTCCCAGTGCTTCCCTAGATCAGAGACATCCTGATTTGGGGGGTAGGTGAGGAGTCTTTCCCCAGTGCTCCACTCCCCTCCCATAGACCAGACTGGGACATGGGTGCAGAAGGGCAAAGCAAGTACCTGCAGTTCCACATGCTGAGCTACAGGTTGTGCAAGTGCTGCATGGGGGGAGCTGTGGGCACTGACTTTGAACTTGCCATGCAGGGGAAACAGATCAGTTCCCCTCATCAGCCCCCCACCGCACATGGCGCTTGCAAAGCTGTGCACCAGCAGGACAATGATCCCTCGTGCCTTCTCTAGACAGGGGTGTCCCTGGACATGGGAAGACTCGGGGTGCAGCAAAAACTTGATTCCTTCATAGGAGGAGTTAAGCTGGGAAATGATCCCCCACATTTCCCAGACGGAGGCACTCAGTCTAGAGAAGGCACAAGGGAAGCTGCTGCTCAACTCATGATCATGGAGGAGCCGAGCAGAAGTGTACAGGCATTCATTCTTGTAAGAGAAACTCCCTCACAGGGGAAGTCTTTGATCTCTCTACCTGGAAGATCCTTCTCCTGGAAGAGGTTCGTTTCCTTCAGGAGAATTTGAATGAATACTTGTACATTCCTGGTTTCTAATGAGAGAGCACTGATTTTCCTAGTTGAAATGTAATGCTATGTGGCCATAGATAAGCTTTTAGGTTCTTCTTCAGGTCCAATCAACCAAAATACGGCCTTCGATACGGTATCCCACCCCATACTGGTGAACAAATTAAGAGGCTGTGACATGGATGACTACACAGTCCGGTGGGTGGCGAATTGGCTAGAGGGTCGCACCCAGAGAGTATGGTGGATGGGTCGGTTTCGACCTGGAAGGGTGTGGGCAGTGGGGTCCCGCAGGGCTCGGTCCTTGGACCGATACTCTTTAATGTCTTCATCAGCGACTTGGACGAGGGACTGAAATGTACTCTGTCCAAGTTTGCAGATGACACAAAGCTATGGGGAGAAGTGGACACACCGGAGGGCAGGGAACAGCTGCAAGCAGATCTGGACAGGTTAGACAAGTGGGCAGAAAACAACAGAATGCAGTTCAACAAGGAGAAATGCAAAGTGCTGCACCTAGGGAGGAAAAATGTCCAGCACACCTACAGCCTAGGGAAAGACCTGCTGAGTGGCACGGAAGTGGAAAGGGACCTTGGAGTCCTAGTGGACTCCAAGATGAACATGAGTCGGCAGTGTGACGAAGCCATCAGAAAAGCCAGTGGCACTTTATCGTGCATCAGCAGATGCATGACGAATACGTCCAAGGAGGTGATACTTCCCCTCTATCGGGCGCTGGTCAGACCACAGTTGGAGTACTGCGTGCAGTTCTGGGCACCGCACTTCAAGAGGGGTGTGGATAACCTGGAGAGAGTCCAGAGAAGGGCCACTCATATGGTTAAGGGCCTGCAGACCAAGCCCTACGAGGAGAGACTAGAGAACCTGGACCTTTTCAGCCTCTGCAAGAGAAGGTTGAGAGGCGACCTTGTGGCTGCCTATAAGTTCATCACGGGGGCACAGAAGTGAATTGGTGAGGATTTATTCACCAAGGAGCTCCCAGGGATTACAAGAAATAATGGCCACAAGCTAGCAGAGAGCAGATTTAGATTGGACATTAGGAAGAACTTCTTCACAGTTCGAGTGGCCAAGGTCTGGAACGGGCTCCCAAGGGAGGTGGTGCTCTCCTCTACCCTGGGGGTCTTCAAGAGGAGGTTAGATAAGCATCTAGCTGGGGTCATCTAGACCCAGCACTCTTTCCTGCCTATGCAGGGGGTCGGACTCAATGATCTATTGAGGTCCCTTCCGACCCTAACATCTATGAATCTATGAATCTATGAAAAAACAAGCAATTACACATTCTTCAGGGTTACTATGCTGCTTCCTACTGGGCCAAGTTTGTATGAAACTTCTTCCTAGCCACTGGTTGCCTGCAGCTATGTTGGATTCTCTGAGGGGCTACTAACACATCTGGCCTCAGGGAAAGTCATCACGATAACATGATAATCAGATTTTTATGTTGGATCAATGATGGGCCTAGAAAAGTAATTCTTGCATTCAGATTTGACTCCGGATACCTTTCTGGTCTTTTTCAATTAACTTAATTTTTTGTCTATGGTTTTTTTAACAGAATCTTTATTTTCTGCTTTTGGGAAAACATTATTTGTCAGTATAGTAGATCAACTTAGCATCTGATATGAATGAAAGAACTATCACAAAGTTTCTTGCAAAATTGTTTCTTAAAGATAACTTCTTCAAGTTTAGCAATAGATTACATCACTATCAAGTGTGTCCACTTGAGTACACTGGTGGACACCAGTAAAAGAATATCCATGTGGCATGAACTCATCCCAACATTAAGAATATTCTGGGGTATTCATGGAATATCATGCATAGATGGTTTCCTGAATTAGGTTTAGTGACATAATGTGTAGTCTCTGCCTATAGCTAATGATAAACTATGTTTAGATTTGTTCTATGGTGTGTAGTCTATGGCTAGTTAATATCAAAGTTGATTTTTGTGCGAATTAGAGTATTTGATTTGAATGTATTTTTATATTTTCATATTACCTCATATTGGTTAATAGGGGTGTGTGAAGCTTCAGTCAGTGATTCAGTTTGGAGACGATTTTGCCCAATTTGGAGGCCAAATCACCAAATTCCAATTGAATCGTGAAACCAAAAAAACCCTCTTAATCAATTCAGAAAAGATTCAGAAAAAGATTAGAAGATTCTTTCAGGGGAACAGAAACTGAGAAGAGGGAGGGAGAGCTGGGTGGAAAGACTGACATCCGTAGTTGGCCAGTGACTGTGATCTTTCTCTGAGTCCCCTTCTAAACACAGTGCTCTGGGAGAGGGATGTAGAACCAGCATATAAACCTCTGTCTGCAGCCTTTCTGTCCATTTTGTGAGCTGTTTCTGCCTGAGCAAAAGAAGGGTGAGCGGCTGGCCCAAAAACAGGTGGGTGGGTGGAGATCTAACTGACACCTGGAAAGCCCCCTGTTACAGGCTACCATCCCTGCTGTTTTCATCCAAATCTGCCTTAACACACATAAATCACATTGGTTTTGCTTTCAGCAGTTTGAGGTGCAGCTTCCCAGAAACCCCTGCACCTATCTCCTTGAAACTCGGCAGGCTTCATGTCCTCCAAAGGGGCTACCATTCCTGCTGTTTTCACCCAAATTTGATAAAAAATTACAAAGTTATAAGTATTTCAGTGATTCCCCATTATAGTCTAAGGCTGAATCACCAAATCTTTCTGAATTAATGCCAAATCTTCTGAAGCTGATTCAGCTGAATTGATTTGGGACAGTGATCCAGATCTCTGAATTCAATCACTGTCCTCTGAATTGGCCGCATCTGAATCAAATACTTCCCTATTCACACAGGTTTAAAGGCTTCCATTTCAAAAGGAAGAGGTGTTAGGGGAAAACAGTCTTGTGTCAAAATAGTATCTGATTAGAAATGAGAAAGACTGTATCTTTGATTTGAGGATTAGTGATATCTTTGTGGCTGTTAGGTTGTACATTTTTTCCTGGCCATAACAGGATCAGGAAAGACTCCCCTCTTGTCAAACAGATATACATTTGGCAGGAATTTATATGCATAATATAGGCTCACAAAAAGTCCAGTATAAATATTAATAGCCAAGTAAGGGCAGGTATTTAAGAGTTGCCATGGCAGTAAACTTTGATCTAAAGGTCCCTGGGGATTGGGTGCTTTAGTCCCAGTGGGAAAGCTGGGTAATGCAAGCTAACAGTCTGGCAGGGACTTTGGCTTGGTTTGAAGTGGAGCTGCATTTTTAGGGCTAAGATGCAAGGATAAGATCAAATATTGTTCATCTAGTTTTCTATTTGTTTTTCATGTCTCTGTCTGTGCTTAACATATGGTTGCTTATCCTTATGATTTCTCTTGTTTTTGTAATAAAACTTTTTCTATTTCTTATAACATTATCAGTGGTAAGTGTGATTTCAGAGCATTTGACTATTCAGACAGGCCTTTCCTAGGGAGGAGGGGATCTGTAATTTCTAGCACAACTGGACAAAAGGGTGTGATTCTGTAGCTAGAAAAATCTCTGCTAAGATTTATGCAGGCCCAAGTTAGACAAGTGGAGCAGAGATGCTCTGGGCCAAGGAGCTGGCCTCTAGAACATCTCAGCCCATTCTCAGTGGTCAAGCAGCAGACAGCAGAGAGGTGTCTTAAAGTCAAATATTAAGAATCCAGCTCAACTCTAGCACAATAGAGAAATTTACGATAAACAAAATCTAACAGAGGGTTACAATTTTATTCTTCCCTAATGTAGTGATAAATAGTAGGAAGAGCTGTCACAAGATACTGCATGGGATGCATGTGTAGTTCAAAGAATCGAGGAGATCATGGAAGGCAAGGGCCTATCACTAGGCAAACTACCACATGCAAGAATGGTAATAGCTCCTTTTTCCTAGGATTGTTTCCTAATAGTGTTTTGTACTATTTCCTACTAGTATTTTGCTTTGGCTCACCTTTCAATAATTTCAGCAATTAACTTTAATGATAAATTCCACTGCTGGATGCCATCGCACGTACATATAATGAAATAGATAATAAATGTTCTATTGCGCTTGTAGAGAAAAGCAGATTTCTGAGTGCTTAAACTTTTATAAATGCCCGTTTTGTGAAGTGGGCTTCCCCCACAGAAGGACACACACAATGTTCCTCCCCCTTTTATCCAGGTTTCTTTTTTTCAGGTGTTATCTGGAGGATAAAAATGGTTTGCCAGTAAAAGTTAAGAAGCAAGTAAACTGAAAAAAATAGCATTTCCTGGGCAATCCTGATGGGAATCCATATTATCCCCAACTCCTGACTGTTGAAAGGTTCAAAACAAACATCATGTTTGAAACATCATTCTCTGTGAGAGAGATTGTCAGCTGTTTCATTTTATGCTACAATATCTCCTCTTATTAAAGGAGCAGGTGGTTTACATCCTTTTCTAGCATGCTCCACTGATGAAAGACTAAAAATACCAGCAAGCCTAGGACCTTCTATTCCTCAATTAGTTCAGGGCATTGGCGACACATAGCGGGTGCACATGGGTGCATGTGCACACCCTGGAAGCACCAGCCATGAAACCAGAAGTGCACTTCCAGTTTTGCCACTGGCTTGGTGATTGACTGCTGGGGGACCCCCTCCTCCCCCCATCAGCGATGCGGTGCCCCGCCAGACTCAGGAGGCACCAGTCGCCCATGCTTCTGGGTGAAGTTGCCCACACTTCAGAGTTCTAGTCTCAGGCCCTAAACAGATGCAAGAATCTGGGTTCCCCTTATACTGTAAACTACTCTCACAGCACCGCTTCCTTGTTCTCTCCCTTTTTCCTGCCTACAGTTTGAAATAAAATAATATGGCTCCAAAAGATGTTCCTTCCCTATTTAAAATGTTGCATATTGCATTAAAATCCAGATCATATTAGTGACCAATACTGAGACATGCCAAAAATAACTTTTGGGAAGATGACAAAAAGCGTGTCAATTGTTTTCAGATCTACAGTAAAAATACAACACTAACAGAAGTAGAAAAATCCTTTTTCTCAGACTCCTACTTTTATAAGGCAAATGGTAAAAAAGCCATTATGCTTTGTGTATTCTCAGTTAATCAGATAAATGAGTTGGTATATTCAATGTGTATATGACTGACCATGAAGATACTTCAAACTGACCTGTTGTTCTCCACTTCAAAATGTTGGCTCCCACAGGTCCCACAGATTGCCCAAATATTGCAAAGAAAGTGCCAGCAATCATAGCAACAGCATCTTTCATGGCCACTGTGTCATGACAATTTCCTGTGTGTTAAATAAGAAACACAGATAGATATGTTATACGTATTCCCTCTAAATTCCCACAGCTCCTCATATTAACTTAATTTTGTTGCATATATTTGTTACAAAATATGACATCTCAAAGATATCAAAATCTTTTTTCCAGAGAAGTTTCCAGTGTGGTACAAGCACTTTTCCCTGTTATCATTTCTTTCTTTCATAAAAAGATAATTATATTAAAAATAAACGTTAATGCTGATTATTAGTGTTGTTGGAGAAAAGAAGCCAAGAATTATATAACGTAGAATTATATAATCCTATATAATATAGGACATTTTTAAAAATACATCAGAACATATGGGAATATGCTCACAATTTTACAAACAAAATAATAACATCACTTTAGGAGCACTACAAATTTGTGTCCCAGTAGTCCTAAAATTTTTACTTCTCTCTGGGACCAATGTTACCAGCTGTCTGTCTTCTAATGGACATGCCATCTCTGGAGCAGTCCCTGCTACTGACGATGAAGGACTTTTTCCTTCCTTGTTATTCCCCCTAAATTTTGAGTTATTTTGTGCCCATGAAACTGGAGAGTAGCCCTGGCTAAAGGCAAGCATAGTCTCTTTGTTGGCTAGAAATAAAGACTACAGGAGAGGATAGATGTGCTCAGCATCCCTGCAAGAGATTGGAGATGAAATGATATTGGCAAGATCAGACTGAAATTATTACAAACCATGAATGCTAGATGTGCAACTGCTGCCTGGCTGGTTTTGTGCTTCTCTCTCATTGTTAGGTGCACTAACTTAAAAAAAAAAACCTCAAAAATAATCTCTATTTTGAGCCATTGCTATCTGAAACTGCAGGGTCTTATAGATCCCAGGATGAAGAATCATAAGGGAAACTTGTTCTGCCAAGTGTGAAGGTTCTATAATAACAGCACTGTAAAGTACTCCTGCAGAAAAGTCCTCCATTTAATTTAGTTCAGATGTTTAGATGCTTGTAATTTAGTTTAGATGCTTGTAAACTAACCTTACCTATAGCATGCTGGTGTTACAACTTCTTGAAACAATTTGACACAACGATGTTTCTCAAACTCTAGGGAATAACATCTTTTTCATTTTCTTTTGCTTGGGGTAAGGAATAAGTATGTATCTATTATGTACATTCTGTTCAGGCTAGAAATTAGAAGAAGGATTTTTCCCTCATTATTCCTACTAAAATTTGAGTTATTTCTGTGCCCATGAAATGAGAGACAAGTACTGCTTGGAGCCAAATGCAGACAGGCACTATTTCAGCTTCCCCAACACTGCCAGTGCATCTCAATCCCAAGTTACATTATCCCTTTTATTTCAGTCCTAGGTTTATCAAGAGGAAGTCATGCCAAATGCGTGGTGCTTTTGTGATGAGAACAGTTGGGGAGTAGTGTGAGATCATTTTCATTTTCAATAGGGCTTGAATTCAGATTCAGAAGTAAAAACTAGTGCTACCTTACATCATCTCCTACTAAACCCCCTTCAGAGTTAATAGCCCTGTTGAGATTCTCTGTGTCACTGCCACATTTGGAGCAATTCCAGCAACATGAGACCTGCTTTTCTCAAAGCTTGCTTCTGATGAAGGGAAAGATATTCTTTTCGTAAATGTAACACCCTGGGATTCAGGAGACCTGGAACCAACTCCTGTCTCTGCCACTGACTTAGCAACAGGGGCCAAGATAGGATAGCATGCTTGCACACTGGGAGGTGCATTTAAATCTGAGAGAGCAGAAGAGAAAGCACTACTACCTAACCATATTGTTAAAGCATGACTGCATCCCTTGACTTAAGCCAATTGTGCTAAATTGCTACTGTTCATTCTTTCTTTCCTTAGTAACCTTATTTATTTGCAAATTATAAAATCATATTTCTTAATGCTCCTCTTAATTTCAAATAATCCCATACGGTCCTTGGAATACACTTATTATTTCAGAGAATTACCTCAGAGCAACCCATTGTAATTCTTTGCATGGGTCTCTTGCATCCAGGATTTGGCCCTCCAGCTACTTCCAACCACAGCCCTCCCTCACCACTTCCACAGCATGAAAGCACATCTGGCAAACCCAGAAGATATTCTTCCCCCCTGCAAAACACTGACAAAAATATATTATATTTCTTTTCAAGAAACATGTTGGTGATTTTGCAAGCAGTTGAAAACTGCTATGGACTGTTGAATCCACAGTTGTTGCTTTTTCATCTTATCAGGACTGTGTTTAAGAATACTTTTTCCATCTGTCCTTTAGTAAGAGACTGCTAATGTTTCTTTGCTACTCTGATCCATGGACTCATCACACCCTTAATTACTTAAATGCTTTTAACCTGGGACTCACCTTCAAACAACACAAAAATGTAAACTGACAGGTGACACCCTGCTTCCTAAACAGCATATCCACCAGCAGTGCATAAGAGAAGTGCTCTAGTATATGAACTGCTTATTGGTTTCCGGGTGGAATTTAAGATACTGATTTTGACCTACTTGTAAAACCCTAAATGATCCAGGACCTGTCTACTTAAGCAACTGCCTCTTTTCCTATGCTATACTGCCACAGTTACAAGAGTGTGTTGCTTGAGACAGATTTCTCTCAATTTAAAAAGATAGTTCTCCTCAGATCCTACTAGTGAAAACTAGTGGACTTCCCTGAATGCATGCAAGAAGTTTGGGCAGAACCAGTAACAGAACTAGATTCTGGTACTACTCCACTGTGAAGTTTAGTTGCCTTGACTGTTAACGTCCAATTAGGACAGGTAGAGAACTTCTTTATGGCTGTACCAGGCAGTTAGGCTGAAGGGGGAGAAGGGTGTCTCATCTTAAGCAAAAGAGTATGTTTAGGTGTTAGTAGAAAATAAGTCTTCTGTATCAGTTTTTATCACTATCACATGATATTTCATAAGTACTATATGAAAAAATCTTATCTACTTTTATTGGTCTTAAAATATCATTCACTCCTTTTGTGTTTTATTCCATTGTCCTTGGTTCATGGATCCTACACACTTTTGTACAAGTCTCCATGTAATGATGAATGATCTCATTTTTTCACAACTTTTATTACCACTACACTAGTTTTAAAAAGTACACTGGACCCTGCAGTTCTAATGAAAGCCTTCTACCCTGTCTTATAGGTTCATAGATGCTAGGGTCAGAAGAGGCCTCAACAAATCATCGAGTCTGAACCCCTGCCAAGGCAGTAAAGAGTGCTGGGGTCAGATGACTCCAGCCACATGCCTATTCAGCCTCCTCTTAAAGACCTGCAAGGTAGGAGAGAGCACCACCTCCCTTGGAAGCCCATTCCAAATTTTGGCCACCCTTACCATGGAGAAGTTTTTCCTGATGTCTAGCCTGAATTTGCTCTGTCAGTTTGTAAGCATTGTTCCTTGTTACCCCAAGAGCTGCCCTGGTGAACAGAGTATCTCTGATTCCTTGCTGCATCCCCCTAATGAATTTGTCAGTGGACACAAGATCACCTCTCAGCCTTCTCTTATGGAGGCTGAAGAGGTCCAGATCCCTCAGTCTCTCCTCATAGGGCTTGGCCTGTAAACCCTTAACCATACGAGTGGCCCTCCTCTGGACCCTCACAAGGTTATCCACACCCTTCTTAAAGTACATTGCCCAAAACTGGACACAGTACTCCAACTACGGTCTGACCAATGCTGCATAGAGGGGAAGTATCACCTCCCTGGATTTATTCATCATGCATCTGCTGATGCATGATAAAGTGCGGTTAGCTTTGCTGATGATTTTGTCACACTGACGACTCATGCTCATCTTGGAGTCCACTATGACCCCAAGATCCCTTTCCACTTCTGTGCTGCTGAGAGGGTCATGTCCCAGCCAGTAAGTGTGCTGGATATTTATTTTTACACCCTAGGTGCACCACTCTGCATTTGTCCTTGTTGTACTGCATCCTATTTTGTTCTGCCCACTTTACCAACCTGTCCAGGTCTGCCTGCAATCATTCCCTACCCTCCAGAGTGTTCACTTCACCCCACAATTTAGTATCATCCACAAACTTGGACAGAGTACACTTCACACCCACATCCAAGTCACTGATGAAGACATTGAAGAGTACACGTCCAAGGACCAAGCCCGGAGGGAACCGACTACCCACATCCTTCCAGGTCAATACCGACCCGTTTACTACCACTCTCTGGGTGCGACCCTCCAAGCCAATTTACCACCCATCGGACTGTGTAAACATCTAAGTCACAGACTCTTCATTTATTTATGAGAATGGGATGAGATACCGTATCGAAGGCCTTCCTAAAATCCAAGAAAATTACATCCACCTCTACTCCTGTGTCTAAGTATTTTGTGACCTGGTCATAAAATGAAACCAGATTAGTCAGGTATGATCTACCTGCTATGAATCTATGCTGGTTGCCCTGCTGCATTATTTTTCCCACTGGATTCACACAAATATGATCCTTAATAATCTTTTCAAAGACTTTTCCATTAGGAGGCTTATCTTGACCCTTGTTCAAGAACACTGAGGCAAAAAATTTGTTGAAGAGCTCAGCCTTGTCCCCCCCCGTCTGTCACTTATTGCTCCTGCAGCCCTGTGCCTTCCTTTTACTCCCTACATACCTAAAAAAAGACTTTTTGTTGTCTTTAATTTGTGTTGCCAGCCTCAGCTCCATAGTTGCTTTGGCCTTCCTAACTGCCTCCCTGCAAGTGCAGGCCAAGTAGGTATATTCCTCCTTGGTAGCTTCCCCCTGCCTCTACCAGCTTTACAGCTCTTTTTTATCCTTAGGCTCCCCTGGATTTCTCTGTTTAGCCAAGGAAGTTTTTTGGCCCCTTTCCTCCCTTTCCCTTGTACTTGGATTGTTTCCCTCTGTGCCCAAAGGATTGCTTCCTTCAGGAACGACCACCCTTCCTGGACTCCCATCTCACCAATACTGCTGTCCTGCAGTGCATCATTGACTAAACTCCTGAGCACACTGAAGTTAGCCTTCCTAAAGCACTTCCACCCTACTAGTTATCTTACCCACCCTACGCTATATGGTGAATTCGATTGATTGGTGGTCAGTCCCCAAGATGACTACGAATCTTCAGCTCCCCTACCAGGTCCTCTCCCATAGCCAACACCAAGTCCAATAAGGCATTCCCCCTAGTGGGACCATATACCTCCTGCATTAGGTGAAGGTCCTGTATACACGTTGAGAACCTATGTGAATGGTTGGATTTGGCTGACTGCTCCTCCCAGCAGATGTCAGGGTAGTTTAGGTCACCCGCGACAATCACATCCCTAGATCGTATGGCCTCTGAGAGCTGCCTCAAGAATTCCAACTCTAGCTCTTCCTCTTGATGTGGTGGTCTGTGGCAGACCCCCACCACCAAGTCCCTTTCCCCTCAACCTCCATGTATCCTAATCCACAATGCCTCAACTTTCTCCTCCTCTGATCCCATTTTGATTAGGGTAGATGTATAATGCTCCTTAACATAGAGAGCAACCCCCCACATCCCTTTCCTCCCTACTCTGTCCTGTCTGTACAACCTATAGTCCTCAATGCATACTGCCCAGTCATGGGTAGGGTCCCACCAGGTTTCTGTTAGCCCCACTAAATCAAAGTTTGCCTAAAGCAGGAGTGTGAGTTCTTCCTGCTTGTTCCACATGCTCCTAGCATTAGTATAGAGGCATTTGAGCCCTCCGAATGGTGCCTTTGGTGTTCCCCTCCCCCTATTCTGTTGCCCAATGGGCCTCTTAGTACTTACCTGGAATGTACTGTTGCACGTCTCTTAGTTTGTAGGTCCTAGGTTCTCTCCATCTCCTGCCTCCCCGTCCCCCTTTGAGCCTAGTTTAAAGCCTGACGTAAGAGATCAGCCAACCTGCAAGAAAAGAGACTCTTGCCTTTTGTGGAGAGATGAAGCCCATTGCATCTCAAGAAGTTCCTTGCATGGAAATGCGGATTATAGTCCAGGAAGCCAAAACCCGCACGATGGCACCAACTCCGGAGCTGCAGGTTGACTTTTCTGACGCAGGTGACATGATGCCTACTGTGACTGCTGACCAGGAGGATCAATAAGAAGACCACCTGTGCCCCTGTCTTCTTAAGCCTGGCCCCCAGAGCCCTGTAGTCACTCATGATACAGTCTGGACTACTCCTGGCCACATCATGCGTTCCCACATGGACGAGGACCTTGGGATAGTTGTCAAAGGGCCAGATGGGGTCAGAAATCCTCACCATGATGTCCCTGATCCTTGCTCTGGGCAGTCAGAGAACCTCTTGCTCCATGGGATCCAGGCAACAGATAGGTCCCTCAATTCCTCTCAGCAGGGAGTCACCCACTAAGATGATGCAGCATCTTTTCTTCTGGTTACCTGGCTAGCCCTCAGCTCTCTTGGTGGTAGTTGTAGGCTCCTCCAGTGCACTTTTCTCCACTGCACACTCTTCCAGTGCAGCCAGGGCCTCATATTTATTCCCCAACTGCACTGAGGGAACTGTTTCTGTGGCAAGAGGTCTGGCCCTGGAGGTGACTGTCCTCCATTCACCTGCATCTGCTTCAGAGCATTCCCTTGCTGCTTCTCCACCAGGCATCTTGTCCTGCATAGAATGAAAGTAACCATCAATCTCATCCTATGCGGCCCTGATCCCTGACAGCTTGCTCACCTTTGCCTGGAGTTCCCTCATCTGCCCCTCCAGGGCCTCAAGCAGGGCACATGTAGGAAAGGCCAGGGGACTCCTGGCCCTCCCACTACCTTCAGGCCCTCGAGGACCCGCCAGACAACCCCTGCAGGCAGGAGGCCCAGGTGCCGCTGACCCACCCAAAGGCTCTGTCTGGGTGGAGGCCTCAGAGGAGCCCCAGGTGGGAGGCAGCATTGGGACAGGGTTGCTGGCTGTGCCCTGAGTCACCACCCCCATTAAGGCTCCCTTATGTGCATTCACCTGAGGACTCTGAAGACTGTCTGAAGCCGACAATGCTGATGTACAGAGTTCAGGCTCCTCCTGCTCTCTCCCCGTGCGAACTCCCATGCAACTCCGGTGTGCCCCTGAAGAGCGCACCTGTTTGCAGGGCCTGTTCAAGCAGCTCAGGAGCATGGCTCCTTCCCAGCACAGATAAATAGGGATGGGAGGGGAGGAAAACCCTTCTCGATTTTCTACAGGTGGCCCGACTCTCCCTTCCCCACCTGCCCAGCTTGCCTTATTGATGCTGCTGGCTCCTCGCTGCTCTGCTCAGTGGGGTTGGGGGGAGCCAAGGGCACACGCACTGGTGCACACGTGTGCTTGCTTCGGCATCCAGGTCTTGTAGAGGTTCTCATCCTAAAGGAGCGTTTAAAATCATATAGGACAATTTGACTTGATTATCTGTGATATGATAAAGTTTTCTGCCTTTTAATATAACTATATTTTAAATAACTCTTCATTTCATCCTTGATCTTGCTAAGGTTTGGGCTCATGTCTTGTCTTAGTTCTGTTCAATTAATGGATTCTTTATGGCAAAAATGTTGTTGTTATTATTTTGAGACTAGTTCAAGTAAAGTTATGCTGGTATGAACTTCAAATTCTTCTTGCTTAAACATCTTAGAAGAAACTGATATTTCCATATATTAGCTGAGGTCAGTTTCATTTGCCTGCTTGTCTCACCAGGACTTTAATTTGCCAACTTAGAGGCTACTACATCCTCCATTCACTGTCTTCTGTCTTCACTCATTCCTTATAAATGTCTCAGAATCTGTCATTATCATTCTTTCAATCAAAACTAAAGACATCTTGTCTCACTCATTAGCTGCAACTACTGGCAGGCTATAATATTCAACTCCTGCATATCTTTCATAAAGTGCTTGTTATGTTTCAGCATGATAAAGCACTCTACAGGTTGCAGTAGATATGGTAAATGTTTTTAATAATTTTATCCTGATGTTCAATGCATTATCTTTACAAGGTAGTTGCATCTTTGTTAGCAGATTTGGAAATAAACCTCCTAGGGTGAAATCCTGACTGCACTGAAGTCATTGGGCTTTAAAGAGGCCAGGATTTCACCTCAGGTATGTCTGCATGGGTATTTGTACAGTGACACCTGCCCCTATAACTGGAACTTGGAAGCTAGAAAGTAATAGCTCTAATGCACAAGCATACTTTTAATCTTTCTTATGTCAGTCTGCTTAAAAAAATGAGTAAAATATTTTATATGAAAACATAACATTTCCAAACTATTTTCCAAAACTGAGATATATGAAGATCACTTGCTGATGGCCCATGGAGAGATAGCTGATCATATCACCATGTCTCTCCATTTCTTTCATTGAACCAAGCAGCTGAAAAGATATTTCCAAATATTCCAAATATAAATGTAAGGTTTATTGCTGTATCATGAACAAGAGGAAGGGCTGCATGGCCACAAATGGAAAATGCAGTCTTCTATAAAACAACCTCTTTTTAAGGTCTCTCAATTAAGATTAAGAATTCCTGGAAACGGCTATTGTTCCACTTCCTAACCTTTAAACCAAATGTATATATTGTACTTGTATAGCATGGTAGTGTTGTTTAATGTTAGGGAGAAGTATTCCTCCTAGTTCATCTAAGAGAGCAATAGCACACCTAAACTTATGTATGGCATAATTTCAGTTAACTAAATAAAGCCAAATGAGCTATTTTTAAATCTATAAAAGGGTTTAAGAAAGCCACTCCAGCCCAGATCCTTTCAACCAAAGGCATGTACACTGGAGTTGTGCGAAGCTTCAGGTTCTGATTTGATTCGGAGGAGATTCAGCCCAATTTGGTGGCCAAATCTCTGAATCCAAATCAAATCAGGGGACCAATTAAAAGATCTGAATCGATTCAAAGCTCTCTGAATCAATTCAGAAAAGATTTGGGGAGCTTCAGCGATACTGGCAGTCCCTGCCGGCTGCAGCAAGGAGCTGGACCCAGACTCTATGCTGGTAAGTAGGGGGCAGGGGAAGTGGAGGAAGGGCCTCCCCTCTGGACCATGGAGGGACCCCTGCCAGGCCCCATCCCCTGCCTGCTCCCCCAGCCCCCTGAGCGCTCTCCAAGTCCCTCCTGCTTTCCCAGCCCCCCCCCCCCATGGCTGCCCCGCCCACCCCAGCTCCTGGCTCTTTAAAAAAAGCCCAGTCTCACCAGCTGATGCCAGGTGGAGGGGCAAGACCCCCACTGTCCCATGCTTCATGGGAGGCTCTGCCACAAGCTCCCTGACCTTCACCCACTGTCCCAGCCCCCACTATGGATGACCTGCCCATCCCAGCTCCTGACCCTTAAAAAAAAAAAAATAAAAAGATCTGACTCACCAGCTGCTGCAGGCCTCAGGGCTTCTGGGGGTTCATGGCAGAGCCCCCCATGCAGCATGGGGCAGTGGGGGGCAGCAGGGATCACCCTCCCACCTGGTAGCAGCTGGTGATTGCCGGCTATTTTTTTTTTTTTTAAGGGCCAGGAGCTGGGGTGGGCAGGGCAGCCATGGGGAGTTGAGGCGTTTGTAACAGAGCCCCTCACATAGTGTGGGGCAATGTGGGGCAGCGGGGATCACTCCCCCCACCTACCTGGCATCAGCTGGTGAGTAGGGGCTTTTTTTTTTCCAAAGAGATGGAAGCTGGGGCGGGCAGGACCGGGAGAGCGGGCAGGGGATGGGGCCTGTGTGATTCAGAGATTTGGCTAATTTGGCAGCAGACGAATCTCTGAATCAGATTTGGCCGAATTGATTCAGGACAGTGCTTCAAATCACTGAAACAAATCACCGTCCCCCAAATAGGCCGAATCCAAATCCAAAGTGAATACTAGCCATTTTGCACAGGCCTAATGTACACAACTCTTTAGCTGTTCAAGTCACTAAACCCAGGCCTTAGGTAGCTGGGTGAGTCAAAACATCTTCCACTCCTCCAGTTGAATCCTGGCCATGGTAGGAGATAAATGGAAAGAATACAAAAGGTATGGGGCAGAAGGAATGCAGGTTGTGTTTTTGTAGTTCTCCTCTATAGGGGGAAATCCTGGGTGCTAGTCCCTTCTGCCAGGCTTATTTTTATTTTTATTAACAAATGAGTGCTTAATGTAAAATATATGAACAGTCCAGGGAGCAAGCAAATTGGGGTATGACTTAAAAACTTTGAGGTTTAGGCAGTCATACAAGGATGGAGTCCTGGGCTGTGGTCTATGCTGATAGAACTATTTAGGCACTTGTCAATAAATAAAGAGGATAACTAGCAGGAACCAGAATCCAGAGACTTCCCCATTGGGATAAAAAGTATTGTTCTCCTCTTTGCTTTCCCTCTTGCATCATTACTCTTGTATTACTTTGCACCAAGTGGTCCAGATTCAACAGGAGGGGTGGAAGATAATCTCTGCCCTAGCTAACCTGTGGCTTGGTGTTTATAGAACTGTCCTGCAAAATCGATGAGCTGTATTCAAACCCTCAGAACCATCTCTACCACATAGCTAATGGGTTATGGTGGCATCACCACCAATCCCCCTCCCCCTCCCACTTTACTTTGAGATCAATGCTTATTTCAGTTAGGAGCACTAGTAGATATCCCCTCTGACTGAACTAGATCCTGACTGGGTTCCTCCCCTCTAAGCAGATTGAAAGAAGCTAACTTGGGATTGACAGAAGCACATAAGACTGCCCATAACTATACTCACTGAGGGATTGGGAGATTTTCATCTACCTGAGACAGCTCCCCAAGCTCAAACAGTCTTTTTCCAGCAACAGGCTACCTAACTCCTATTCTTGCTTAGATACCAGGCCTTGCAGTGGACCCAGAAGCTAACTGTGCCCTTCATCAACCAAGACCACATTATCATTGGCCCAAAAAACATGGATTATAACACCCAAGGTTCATTTACGTGCTCCTCTACCAAGGTCATATACACTGTCACCTGCTACAGTACTCCTCTCCTGTAGGACAGCACATTGGACAGATGGATCAATCTTTACATGACAGAATGAATGGACACTGTAGCAGGTTGGTGAGTTGATGGGCCAGATGAAGAAAGGAAGGCTGCGAGGCTGAAATTTACAGCTAGAGACAGATTACCCTCTCTAGGACCAAGGACCAAAGGTTGGTTGTGTGTTCATTGTTTGGTTACTGTGAAGAGAAAACGTGTTTGTTTATCATAAAATCATAGAAAATTAGGGTTGGAAGAGACCTTTGGACATCATCTAGTCCAACCCCCTGCTCAAAGCAAGAATGGAGAGGGCTTGTTTATGTTCTCCAGAGACAAACCTTCTGGGGGTATAATAAGCAGACTAGTTTGGGATTGTTCTGGACAAAGGCCACTCATGAGGGAATGGGAGACCTGGGAAGCTTAGGGGTACAGTAGTAAAGCTCACAAACGTCTTGTGAGCTGTGATAGATTTCATAGATTTCATAGACATTAGGGCTGGAAGGGACCTCACGAGATCATCCGATCCAGCCTGAGAGGCAGGAAGTCAGCTGAGATCAGATCACCCCAGCAAGATAAGCATGCAGCATTTCTTAAAGGTATCCAGAGTAGGTGCTTACACTACTTCTGAAGAGAATCCATTCCATACTCTGGAGATTCAGACAGTAAAGAAGCTTTTTCTTATATCCAGTCAGTCTGCCAGCAGTTTGTGACTGTTAGGCTTTGTCTTCCCTTGGGGTGCCCTGGTGAACAGATGTTCTCCCAGTTCCTGATGCACACCCCTTATAAACCTATAGGCTGCCACCAAGTTATCCCTAAGCCTTCACTTCTCCAGGCTGAAGAGTCCCATGCCTCGTAGCCTCGCCTCATAAGACCTGTTCTCTTGACCTCTAATCATGTGCATGGCTCTCCTCTGGACTCTCTCAAGCTTTTCCACATCCTTTTTAAAGTGTGGAGCCCAGAATTGGATGCAGTACTCCAGCTGCGGCTTCACCAAGGCTGAGTAAAGTGGGAGAATGATTTCTTAAGTCTTGCTTGAAATGCATCAGTAGGTGGAAGCCAGAGTTTTATTTGCTTTGTCAGCTGCGGCATCGCATTGGTGGCTCATGTTCATCTTGTGGTCAAGTCTCTTTTGGTCATGGTGCTAGTGAGTGTAGCACTGCTGAGCCTATAAGTATGATGTGGGTTGTTTCTCCCAAGGTGGAGCACCTTGAATTTCTATGTGTTGAATGTCATCAGGTTTTGATCCACCCACCTTCCGAACCTGTCCAACTCAGCCTGAATTGCTAGCCTATCCTTTAGCGTGGCCACACTTCCCCATAATTTAGTGTCATCTGCAAACTAGCCAGTCCGTTTCTGACACCCAAATCCAGATCATTTATGAATATATTAAAGAGTACTGGTCCAAATACTGAGTCCTGGTGGACGCCACTGGTCACTGTGCGGGCCGGGAGCGGTCCGAGGCCCTCGGGGGCGTGCGGCGGGCTGTGACCAGCAGCCCTGGCACGCGGGTCTGGGAATGCAGGCCGGCGGACTAGAATTAGGCACCGATGCATAGCAGTTGATTAAAGATTATTTTACTTACACCGTAGATGGTCGCGGTGCAGGCAGGAAAACTTGCTTGAGTTGCAGTTACAGATAGGAAAGAAGAGCGGACAAGAGTTCTAATCTCGCGAACTCTAGCCCAATCTAGCTGAAGGCTGTAAAACCGCGAGCCCGTCATGTCAACCGAAGGAAACAACTCGGAGAAGAGCTCTGGATACACTCACACGAAGTTTGCTAGGCTCCGTGGAACCTGCGCGCAGGGAAGGGGTTCATCGAGGGATCATTCAGCGATGGAGAAAGGCCAGAGGTTGATCAGACCCCTATAGCCTTCTTAAGGTACACGCTGGGTCCGTTAAGCTCCACAGCGCTTAGAGTTCTTCACGAAACGTGAAGTCCTCCTCCTCCAGATGGTTGTGGAGTTCTCCAACTTGGGCAGAAACCGCTCAAGCCTTTTATACGGCTAGCAAGCCAATCGCTAGCCGCCACGTGGGAATAATTTAGAACTGGCCAATAGTGGGACACAAATTTGCATGCAGGTGGCGGGAACTCTTTTGCACCGGGGTTTTCTCTTTGCAACTGAGAAATGCACCTTGCAAAGAAAGCTCCTCGTGGCGGGAAATAATTTAGCAGTGCCGAAGCGCACGCACACAAAATCACACCCTTGGGTTGTGACATCCCCCCTTGCTGAAGGCACAGCTGAATTATACCACACGCTCATCGCTCAGGTTATCAAGAGCTCTTATTACGGGTCGTCGAACTAAATGGGTAAACACAAAATTAGCTAACATAAGAAGTTCATCCTCTAGGGATCGAATCAAATAATAACCAGCACAAATACATATACACATAATTAGACTCATAACAAAGAACTGCACGATCAGGGCTTCAGTGAGCGTCATGGCGAAGTTGCGCGTCAAGCCCTCACTTCTTCCGATGATGTTATCCTTCTTGGGGCTTCTCTCCGCCACGCACTTTGAATTCCGGATCTGTAAACAAAACTCTCAAAAAATAAGTTAATGTATAACAAAATATTTACAAAATTTCTATGGAACTACACTATTATTTCTAAAACATATAATACAGGTTTGCTACTTTAAACTACCCTCTCTTGCACACTCAACTAGATGAAATCATTGAGGAGCCGTCGTCTAGTTCTTCTAGATAATGGAAACCTAACTCATAGGCCAGTTGCCATTGGCCTGCATCCCCTAAAATCCGAAGTTGCTGCTTATTGAGTCCAGAACGCTGTAGGAGAAATCCAAACATGTATCGCTCCTCTGGTGTTCTCTGTGGCAATGATGGAAGATTGGATTCACGGTGTCTTGCACCTTGAGTCTCGGTCGGGTGTCGACGTTCCCGATCACTAGATAATCTTGGCTCCATCAGGATATGCAGTCGGGACAACTGACGAAGGAGATTACTCAAACTCCATGGACATGATTTCTAGCCATGAGACTATAGCCTCGTCAGATTCCATTTCAGATTCTCTGTACAGCTCCTGTAACTCCATCCAAGCACGAATGCGACTGGTGGCGGCATAAACTTCATCTTGTGCATCAGTTACTGGGTTGATCATTGCCATAGGACAAGCTGTTACTTCGGGAGTTGATGCTGCTGTGGGAGTCATTGTTGTTATTGCTTCAGGCAGGAGGGGCGGATGCACTCCTCCGCTCAATTCTCCCTTCCGTTGGCATGAAGGCGGGGTCGCCAGAAGCGACACTGCGTCGGTGGGCAGGGTCGCCGGAAGCGACGCTGCGTCGGTGGGCAGGGTCGCCGGCCGAACTCTCGCGGGTTCTTCCGAAGCTCTACCCTTCTCTTCCAGTTCTTCCACGAGGTCTCCCTCTTGCTCGGCGCCATCTTGTGGCGTTTCAGGATTCTCTTTCGCAGCCGCTTCTTTGACCGCTCGAACGGCCATACGCAGCTGGGCTTTCAAACTTAAATTCTTTTGCATTAGATCGGTTATAGTGCGAAAAGTTGCAGTTAGCACTCCCCCCTAGTCGTATTGTGGGGCCACCCTCTCATCTGCGGCGCATTCCTCCGTCTCCAGATCTTCGCAGAGCTCGGATAGAAGCTCACGACCCCTTAATCTAGATGCCAGCATAAAGGGGGCAAACCGGTCGATCAGCACTGGTTCTTCACTCTCCCGAGCACATCTTAGGCAACAGGCACACTCCCGGGTGAGGGCCGGGTTTACTGAGCCCGCCGGGTTGACTCTGGTGAGGGACACAGTGTCGAGGGGCCTGAACAGGACCCGCTCATTACTCATTATACACCCGAATGCCGCGGGGTGAAAATACACTTCCCTCTCTTTCTGGGCTCCGTCTTCGGAAGCTCCCTCTTCTCCCTTCAGCGAAAGGCGTCCGCTGATAAACCTCTCACTCGTTCCGCCCGCCTGGTGGTAAGCGATATGCACCTCCAGTTCCATAAAGTTCTCCACTTGGCGTTTTCCACTGCGCCAAGGGCAGTTCTTAACTAATTCTAGCTCCAGCGTGCCTTCCCCTGATCCCATCCTCATTGCCACGTGCGGGCTGGGAGCAGTCCGAGGCCCTCGGGGGCACGCGGCAGGCTGTGGCCAGCAGCCCTGGCACGCGGGTCGGGGAATGCAGACCGGCAGACTAGAATTAGGCATGGACGCGTAGCGGTTGATTAAAGGTTATTTTACTTACACCGTAGATGGTCGCGGTGCAGGCAGGAAAACTTGCTTGAGTTGCAGTTACAGATAGGAAAGAAGAGCGGACAAGAGTTCTAATCTCGTGAACTCTAGCCCAATCCGGCTGAAGGCTCTAAAACCGCGAGCCCGTCGTGTCAACCAAAGAAAACAACTTGGAGAAGAGCTCTGGATACACTCCACAAAGTTTGCTAGGCTTCGTAGAACTTGCGCGCAGGGAAGGGGTTCGTCAAAGGATCGTTCGGCAATGGGGAGAGGCCAGAGGTTGATCAGACCCCTATAGCCTTCTTAAGGTACACGCTGGGTCCGTTAAGCTCCACAGCACTTAGAGTTCTTCACGAAACGTGAAGTCCTCCTCCTCCAGATGGTTGTGGAGTCCTCCAACTTGGGCGGAAACCGCTCAAGCCTCTTATACGGCTAGCAAGCCAATCGCTAGCCACCACGTGGGAATAATTTAGAACTGGCCAATAGTGGGACACAAATTTGCATGCAGGTGGTGGGAACTCCTTTGCACCGGGGTTTTCTCTTTGCAACTGAGAAATGCACCTTGCAAAGAAAGCTCCTCGTGGCGGGAAATAATTTAGCAGTGCTGAAGCACACACACAAAATCACACCCTTGGGTTGTGACAGTCACCATATGCCATGTTGACTCGGTTCCATCGACTATCATTCTCTGGGTCCGACCACAGAGCCAGTTCCCCAGCCATCAGACCATAAGGTTGTTGAGGCTGTAGTTCCCCAATTTTACCATGAGGACATCATGGGAGACCAAGTCAAAGGCTTTTTTAAATCTAAATATATGACATCAACCTCTTCTCCTTTGTCCAGGTGATGTCTCTCCTGGTCATAGAAGGAAATGAGGTTGGTCAGACAGGACCTACCAGCAACAAAGCCATGTTGGCTGTCTCTCAGAATTTTGCCTTAAAATCAACCTGATTGGCCTGTAGTTCCCTGGATCTTCCTTCCTTCTTTCCTTCCTTTCTTGAAGATAGGCACCGCATTGGCTCTCTTCCAATCTTCAGGAACCTCTCCTGAGCACCACGAGTTCTCAAATATCCTTGCCATTGGTTATGCTATGATGCCAGCCATCTCTTTTAGCACTCTTGGTTACATTCCACCTGGGCCTGACTTGTGGATGTCCAGCCTCTTAAGCTGTTCCCTCACAAGATATTCCCTAATTATAGGCATATGGTTGCCCTTACCCTGGTAGTCCTGTGTCCTGTCAGGCAGAGTGATCCTCTCGATGTAGTCTGAGGTAAGCAGCAGCTGATTTTTTCTTGCCTGATCAGCAAAATATGATCTGGACCTTTTTCTTTAGAGCTTTCTTTAGTAGGGGAGAACTGACCTACAGGATTAGGGAATTTTAAAATTTTCTTTTTACGTGCATGACAAATCTTGCTAGGAAAATTAAGGGCCTGTTAGTTTTATTAACAGATCTTACGCTTAATTTTATCTTGTCACAGTAGCATGCTATAATCCCATATGCCTTGGATGGCCCTGGTTGCTTGAAGTATTCTCAAGGTATTTATTTACATGATTGTACATCAGGACCATGGCACAGATTTTTTTCTGGATTTTCCTCTTCCTTTGTCAAGAAGTATCTTATCAAATATAAGGTATCCTAGTTCCCAAATAAACTCCCTATGCATGAATACTAAAGCTTACACTCTTAAAAATCTACTTAATTTGAACAATGGGATTAAAAATCTTGATGTTCATAGAAAGCTCACCCAAGAAGAATGTAAACGTAACCTAAATGAATTCCCTTTTAAATTTGGGTGAATACTTCCAGACGTTCATTTGTGGTTCTTGCTGAGATACGCTTGTTTGGTTTGGATTGAACTGTGATCGATGCGTCCCTTAATGTTCATGGTAATATGCCATTTTCTAGCCGTTTGCCACATAATTTACTAAATTATGGTATAAATGTAACTGGTGGGCCCCTACAAAGCATGGCATTTTACCAGAGTTCAGTGCTAATATAGCTGCTTTTATTTCTGGGCCTTTTATTTCTTTTTCTAACACTTCTCTATGGGAATCTGACACTACTAAATCCTGTGTTTATATGTCTAGCCTATAGCCTGATTTTTTTTTTTAATAATAAGATCTGCTATAGCAATATGCTTTTTTTTCAATTTTTGCCTCCAGAACATTCCAATTCCAGAGTATCTGTTATTGAGAACAGGTACTCAGTTCCTGTGGGGAACAGAGGTCAGATTTCCTTACTGCCACATACAAGGGCTATTCAGATATGGGGGCCAATGTGAGAAGTCCTTTACTTTGTATTTGCCAACTTTTATTGTGTTCCTTTGAAGGCTTTGACTTTAATTTTTCCCTTGGTCTTAGATTCTAAATCCAGAGTAGGGAGAAATGCATACTGCAGTCCAAATGCATACTGTATACTTAGGACAGATTCTGCTCAGCTGTACTATTGTGAATCCATAGTTATTCCCTTGAAGTGGTATTATTTCAGGTTTCCATCACTGCATTCAACAGCAAAATTGAGTCCTGGGGCTGAAGCTCTTTACATATGGAATAATGCAAATTTTTCAAGGCTGAGAAAATTTAAACTGCAGTTGCTTCACAACAACTTATTTAGACTTTGTTGTTGTTTTTTTGTCATTTTTTGTCTTGTTTTGTTTTAACCCCAATTTTTTGTTCCTGCAATGTGAATGGGTCAGCTAAAATGCAATTCCCAAAGTTGCAAGATGCTTAATTGACATCTCCAGTTTGTCTTGCTTAAATCTTTTGAGGCAGTTAGTGTTGTATGCCAATATTCTGTATGCATCTGATTTCAGTAGGGCCAAGGTTTAATATTTGTTTCCATTCAAAAATTAAAGTGCCAGTTTATGGATACTGCAGTGTCTCAAAGCTTATTAGTCCCGCACAAGGAGACTGTGATATGAAGTCATCTCTTTTAGTTGTTTTAGTATTATTATTTTTATTATATTTTTAGTATTATATTTTAGTTGAGTATTGTTTACATGGGGTTTTAATTGTATACCTTTAGAAAATATGTTTTCTTTCCCTCAACATGTTAATTCTGAAATTCTAAATTACCAAGGCTAAATAGAAACTTTCATCTCAAAATTATTATTCCTTCCTGTGAATAAAATCCTCATAGAAGACTAAAATTTAAGTTTGTTTTGTTAAGGTTTCAGGGGCTGTTGAGGGTTTCATTAATAATACTGGCAACTGGTTTTAAAGAAGGAAAAGCCATTTATTTCTATTAATAAATATTACTATAATATTCATAAATAATTCATGGACTTTCAAGGTACCTAAATAAAGGAAAAGGAGACAAACTTCTCCAGCTTTGCCATGTAAAATGTTCAGATCAAATTCTGTGAGGCACTGAGTGGTTAGCAAAACTAGTGGATGCTTAACTGTCATGCTGGATTAGACCCAGGAATTTTAAAAAAGAAAAGAAACTTTCTAGTCAGTTTTATTTTTGGAGAAAAACTTTCTATCATAAGGGCAAGCAGATTTGTTACTGCAGTGTTGCTTTATCTCTATCATCAGAAAAAAATATATGTTGCTTGCCAGCTGGGGGAAGTCTTAACCCTTAAGTCTAGGGACAGACATTGCACATAAACTGATTTAAGTGATCAGAAACTGTTTTAAACCTGTAACAGAACAGATGTTCAGTGCACTTAAACCAGTTTGAAAATGGATGAAACCAGTTTGAGATAAACCTGGTTAAATGTAGTATCAGACTTAACTGATTTGGCTCAAACAGGTTTATGTAATGTTTGTACCAGACCCCTTGCTGGTTTAAACTAAACCAAACACCTCGGTATGCTCTCTTGGCTGGCTGGCTGGGTGGGAATCGCTGCTCCACAGCAAGGCTGCCTCTGTTCCCTGGCTGGAACTTGGCATAGACTTGTAGACACAGAGTATCTGCCTGGCTTTTCCATGCTAAGCAGCCATATTCCCCACTCCCCTCTGCCTTACATAGATACCTCAGCATTAGCTAACAGATCATAGACTGGCTATGGTCTGTGCTGTGGGAGAGGACAGAGGCAGACAGGCTTTTTTAACCTAATCAACAGGTAGCTTAATGTCCTTCCTTTGAAGAGTTGTTTAAGAAGAGCTCCATTAGTTAATGGAGAGAGGCTTTGTTTTCCTAATGAGCTGATAAACACTGAGTTACTGGTGATAAACATTCCCTGCTGGGCAGCTTAGGAGTGGGGGAGGGGAGGAATAATCAGAGCCTTCTACCCAGCCCTGGCCATGCCCCCCTCAACTCTGCCCTGTGGAAGCAAAGGGAGGGCTGCTCTAGTGCCCCCCAGCATCTAATCTGAGCCACTGCAGGCATGTCCTTGCATTTTTGGGATGTCTGTCTGGGTTACAAACTGATTTAGCTTAGCCAGTTAGACTAATCTGCAAAGACTGAATCAATTCAGGCTCAGGCTTTTTTAATGCCTGTCCGTAGCCTAAGTGAGATGTTCTTCAGTGATGGTAAGCAACTGCAGATGCATTACATATTCATTAATGCATTTTTGCTAATGCTCATTACATTTAGTACCTCTGTTGTGAGGTACTAGAAAAAAAGTGCATTAGCTTATTTTAATGTACATTAGCATTTTTGTGATGCTTTAATGTGCATTAAAATAGGTTAATGTGCATTAGAGTGCATGTGTAGACACGCCATGCTTTTCCTAAGTATCATCAGAGCTAAAGTCTGAATGTTGTGTGGTTCAACACAGAAGGTTTATGAGGTGTGCTAATCATAGGCAGATTAATGCATAGGCCAGCAGGGCCCGGGCTCGGGGCTTCTGCCAGCCAGGGGCCCCCAGATGCCTGGGTTCCTTGCAGGTGGACAGTATTGCAGCTTGCAAAGGGTCCTGCTTAGAGCTGCTGGGAGATGCAAGGGCAGCACCAGCCTCTTCCCAGTGTCAGGGCTGGGCTGGAGCTGGATTTAGCCAAGTCAAGAGTGCCATGCCCCTGTGGGCTGCAGGCAAGAGAGGGGCGGGCAAGGGGTGGTGGCACTGGGGGGGGGTGGCTATGGGATAAAGTGAATTTTGGGGTGGCTATAGCCCCCCCCCCAGTACTGCCCCTGTGCACGTGCACAGACGTACATGACCAGGAACACAATCAGCACAGAGACATCACAGAAGAGTCCTAGGACAACTGAATGGAGGACAGTCACCTCCAGAGCTAGACAACATGCGGCTGTGACTGTTTCCCCAATGCAACTGGGGAACAGATACGTAGCCCGGGCAGCACTGGAGGATGATGCAGCAGAGGAAGCCACAGGGAAAGACACATCCACAGAAAACACCAGGAACAACCAAGCAGCCAGGGGAAGAGACAATGGGTCATCATGGTGGGCGACTTCCTCCTGAGAGGCACAGAGGGGCCTATCTGTTGACTGGATCCCATGGCATGAGAGGTTTGCTGCCTACCCAGAGCCAGAATCCGGGACATCACTGTGAGGATTTCTGACCTCATCCAGCCCTCTGATTACTATCCCATGATCCTCATCCATGTGGGCATGAATGATGCAGCCAGGAGTAGTGCAGACCATGTCATGAGTGACTACAGAGCCCTGGGGGACAGGCTAAGAAAGTTGAGGACACAGGTGGTCTTTTTGTCCATCCTTCTGGTCAGTGATCGCCATCAGCATCAGGACACCTGTATCAGGATACCTGCATCAGGGAAGTCAACCTGTGGCTCAAGAATTGGTGCCATCATGCAGGTTTTGGCTTCTACAACTACGATCTGCACTTCCATGAGAGAAGCACCCTGAGACGAGATGGTCTTAATCTCTCTTCTAAATGTAAAAGCCTGTTCTCTTACAGGTTGGCTGATCTCCTCTGAAGGGCTTTAAACTAGGTTCATCGGGGGACAGGGAAGCAGAGGATAAGGAGAACCTAAGATCATCAAGCCACAAGCAATGCACTGGATCAGCCCAGGTAAGCACTAAGAGGCCCAGGAGACATTAAGACAGGGGGTTCCCAAGGGGACTTGAATGTCTCTACACTAATGCTAGGAGCATGGGGAACAAGCAGGAGGAATTTGCACTCCAGCTTGCAAGCAACAACTTTGACCTGGCTGGACTAACTGAATCCTGGTGGGACCCTACTCACAATTGGGCAGTAGGCATTGAGGGTTACAGGTTGTACGGATGGGATAGAGTGGGGAAAAAAGGAGTGGGGAGGTGTTACTCTCTATGTTAAAGACCAATATACATCCTCTATAATCAAGATGGGATCAGAGGAAGGCCAAATTGAAGTACTGTGGGTCAGGTTACAAGGGGTGTAGGGGGAAAGGGACTTTGTAGTGGGGGTCTACTATAGACCGCAACATCAGAATGATGAGCTAGACCTGGAATTCTCCAGACAGCTCTCAGAAGCCATATGGTTGAGAGATATAGTTGTCATGGGTGACCTAAACTACCCTGACATCTGCTGGGAGGAGCAGTCAGACAAATCTAACCACTCACGTAGGTTCTTAACCTGAATACAGGACCTCCACCTAATGCAGGAGTTATACAATCCCACTAGGGGAAACGCCTTGCTGGACTTGGTGGTAGCTACCTGGTGGGGAATCTGCAGGTACAAGGTAACCTAGCAGATAGTGACCATCAATTGCTTGACTTCAGTGTTCGGCAAACGGTGTGTAAATTAATTAACAGGGCTGAAGTGCTAGACTTCAGAAAGGCTAACTTCAGTGTGCCCAGGAGATTAGTTAGTGAGGCGTTAAAGCTCAAGAGCATTGACAAAATGGGGATCCAGGAAGGGTGGTCATTCCTCAAGGGAGCGATCCTAAGGGTGCAGAAGGAGACAACCCAATTGCACATAAAAGGGGGCAAAGTGGGGCTTCCTTGTTCAGTCAAGAAGCCCTCCTGTTCAGTCTCCCTGTTCAGTCAAGAAGCCCTCTTGACTGAACAGGGAAGTCCAGGAATGCCTAAGGGCAAAGGAAGAGGTATACAGGCTGTGGAAACAGCTACCAAGAAGGAGTATACCTCCCTGGCTCACACTTGTAGGGAATCAGTTAGGAAGGCCAAAGCAGGATAAGAACTTAGGCTGGTCACAAAAATTAAGGACAACAAAAAGTCCTTCTTCAGGTATATAGGCAGCAAAAGGAAGGTGCAGGGTAGCATAGGACCCCTACAGGACAAACTAGGGCAACTGGTGACAAAGAGGGGGACAAAGCTGAGTTCTTCAATGAGTTCTTTGCACCTGTATTCCTAGACACAGACCAAGACAGATCTCCCAATTGGATCATAGAGAGACACAGGAGGGACACCAGCCCACCAACTGCCCACCAACTGTTAGTGCAGACTTAGTGAAGGGGCACTTGGAGGGGCTGGATGTGTTCAGAGGAAGCTTATCCAAAGGTGCTGAAGGAATTGGCCAGTATCATAGCACAACCACTGGCACGGCTGTCCAAGCACTCATGGTGCTCCGGTCAGGTCCCAGGGGACTGGAAAAGAGCCAATGTGGTCCCTATTTTCAAGAAGGGGAGGAAGGATGAACCGCGAAACTATAAGCCAGTTAGTCTCACTTCTATCCTTGGGAAAACTCTGGAAAAAATCATTAGGGATCACATTTGTGGGAGCCCAGCATGGGAAATATTGCTGAAAGGAAATCAGCATGGATTCATTGCAGGTAGATCATGCCTGACTAACCTTCTTTCTTTTAATGATGAGTCACAAAAAGCTTAGACGCAGGAGTCAAGGTAGATGTCATCTACCTAGACTTTAAGAAGGCCTTTGGTACAATATCTCATTCTGTCCTCATAAATAAACTGACAGGCTGTGATGTAGATGATTACACCATCAGGTGAGTGGCAAATTGGCTTACGGGTTGCACACAAGAGAGTGGTGGTGGAAGGATCAATATCGACCTGGAAAGATATGGGCAGTGGGGTCCCACAAGGTTCAGTCCTTGGGCTGGTGCTATTCAATGTCTTCAAAAGTGACTTGGACAAGGGCATGGAGAGCACCTTGTCCAAGTTCACAAATGATATCAAATTATGGGGCAAAATTAACACACCAGAGGCTAGGGAATGGATCCAGGTGGATCTGGAAAGGTTGGAAAAATGGGCAGAATGAAATAGGATGCAGTTCAACAAAGACAAATACAAAGTGCTGCACCTGAGCAAGAAGAACCACCAACACGCTTACAGGCTAGGGGATGACCTTCTCAGCAGCACAGCAGTGGAAAGGGATCTTGGAGTCATAGTTGACTCCAAGATGAACGTGAGTTGTCAATGTGATGAAGTGATCAACAAGGCTAACTGCACTTTATCATGCATTAGCTGATGCATGATGAACAGGTCCAGGGAGGTAATGCTTCCCCTCTATGCGGCACTGGTTAGGCCACAGTTGGAGTACAGCATCCAGTTTTGGGTGCCACACTTCAAGAGGGATGCGGAGAATCTTGAGAGGGCTCAGAGTGGGGCCACTCGTATAGTGAGAGGCCTGCAGGCAAGGCCCTACAAAGAGGTACTGAGGGACCTAGATCTCTTCAGCCTTCACAAAAGAAGGCTGAGAGGTGATCTTTTGTCTTCCTATAAATTCATCAGAGGAGGGCACCGGGAATAGGAGATGCACTAGGGCACCCTCTGGAGTAACTAGGAACAATGGCCACAAATTGATGGAGAGCAGATTTAGGTTGGACATTAGAAAGAACTTTTTCACAGAAAGGCTTGCCAGAATCTGGAATGGGCTTCCAAGGAAGGTGGTGCTCTCCCCGACCCTGGGGGTCTTAAAGAGAAGACTGGACAAGCACCTAGCTAGGGTCATCTGACCCCAGCACTCTCTCCTGCCCAGGGCAGGGGGTTGGACTCGATGAGCTACTGAGATCCCTTCTGACCCTAACATCTATGAATCTCCCTGCACATAAATCTGATGGCAGGGAAGGGTCATGAGGGAGGGAAGGGGCATGGGAGGGCAGATCAAGGCCCCCATGGTGAGGGAGGGAGTTGGGCAAGGGCTGGGGCTCAGGGCACTGCCCAGCCAGGGTGGTGCACGGGACCTGGAACCAGGGTGGGGAGTGAGACAGAGCGACAGGTGGCTTGTCCAGGGGTCACATGAAGGTGAGGGAGAGCCCCAAGCCAACAGTGGGAAGTCCACATCTGCCCTCACCCCTCTGGACTCCACTTTGGCCATGGCAGGGAGGGAGGGGGGCAGGGAGCAGGGAGGAGAGGTGGGCATGTGCCATCCCACCCCCAGCCTGGCCGGGTTCACCCAGCTTCCCACAAGGGGCATGGAGGTCTGCCTCGCCCTTGGCAGCAGCAGCACTAGGAGGGGAAGGGACCCCAGCTCCTACAGCAGGGAGGGAGCCTCCAATTTTGCCCAGGGCCCCAATAAATCTCAATATGCCTCTGGTGCTAATGGAATGACTTCAATACATTTCAGTGCACTTTTGGATAAAGCCCATAATATGTAAAAATGGTGTCCAGGTGACCTCAGCTGAAAACTGGTATTTGTGAATCTTGCAATGAGGCATAGATTCAAAATACCACAAAAGCTGAAATAGTCAGTGCTATCCAACCTTGGTATGGCCATGGACCACACACAGTGCTGGCACACAGCTCCTGGGCTGCACCCCGCACAGCCTGGGAGGGATCTGCCCCTGCCATGAGGGCTAGACCAGACCCCATGTTGCAGTCTACCATTACTGCATGCAACCTCAGGCTGCACAGACTGTACCAGCAGCCCATGACCCCTCTACACCCCACTGCCTGCACTGTGCAGGCATTGTGCAGCCCCGCACCCCCACCAGCCTCTGCTGCATGGGCTGTGCAGGAGGCAGGGGTACACGAAGTCCCCCGTCACACTGTAGTGGAAGAGGTGGCCTTCGGGGCCCACAGGCTGCATGTTAACCACTCACAGGCCACCAGTTGGACAGCCCTATTCCAAATGTTCAAAACTGAGAGAATGATAATACATTTTAAATAGTAGAAGCCATGGGGCCATGGATTCAATTTTGGGGTTTTTGGGGGGGTTTTTTGTTTTTTGCATAGGGGAAAAATAAAGTAGTTTGTGAACAATCTGGACTATTCAAAAACCAGTTCTAGTATGTATCCAGTTCAGAGCTTTAGCAATAATCAAATTCCTGTCAGGCATCCTTTTTCTGAAAGGCTGGGCAGCAGCACAATAGTTCTTGGTGCACAGTACAATTCAGTTTTCCATTCACACTACTGACAATGCCTTTTTACCATGTATTTAGTTTTAATGGACAAATGACCAACAAGCACTACTTCCTTTACTTCTAGCAATGAATCATTTTAGCCAAGCATGTCCTAACATTGACAGCTATGGTCTTGTCATATGTAGAACAAGGTAAAACATTCATGTTGCATTTGTAATTTGGGACCTGGTCTTATGAAATGTTGAATAACTGCTGCTACCAGAGGATGGGGCTCTAAATATAGAAACAGCATGATATTTGTTAAAGGTGCTCACCAGCATACCCTGTTGTTACTCTCATCATTTTAGCCAATATGAAGACAAACATTTATTATTTTTAAAGATTACATATGTTGCAAATATCTTTAGAAGACATTATGAACGTTTAGAAATATTGGCTCTGAAGCTAAAAAATCCAGTGTCACCAAAACACATTAAAGAATGCCAAAAGAATTTTTAAATGATATTATTTCTAATACAGTTTTGATTAAAAAATTAAGAATGTATGAAGGCATCTGTTTTTCTGACTCATCTAAACTAGGAATATGGGAAATCAAGAGCTGCAATGGGTAATACGAGACTATTTCCTTTAAAGGCCCAAAAAGTATGTCGACATTGTGGGTACTGTGTAAGGTAGAGATCCCCCAATTAGCTCAGGTACCAAAAGTAGTCTAGTCAGTGTTTCAATGCAGACTAATTTACCTTGCCGAGAAGCTAGTTTGGGTAACTCTGTGCTGCACTGTAGACTGCAGGGTAGACTGAGAGGAATGGATTGGATATGAAGTCATTAACAGATTCAAATTTTTTCTGTAGATGCCCATGCTTACGTAAAAAATAGGAACCTTGCCCAGGAGAGGGATTCATTGTCACTAGGTTTATGTGCCTAGAATTTCTATACAGTCAGTGGGCTATGCTAAAGGAGCAATTCAAGATTAGGTATCTAAGCAATGTATCCTGAGAATGGAGAAAGTTGATTCAGAAAACCCTGAATCCCAAGAGGTAGGTAATAGGAAATGCTAAACATTTATGTTTGCTATATGCATCATTCTAGGCAGCTAAACTACCCATTCCCTCTACTGAGGATAAGCAGACTAAGAACATCACAGTCATTGTAGTGGTGCACCTTTCCCCAATGGTCTGGTGGTGATTACAGCATCTTCCCAGAAAGAAGAAACAGAGTCTAAGCTCCCTTCACTCTAACTGAATTTGAACCTATATCTCCCACTTTCCAGGAGAGTGCTCAAAGCACCAGACAGGCACCTTCTACCCCTTGTCTTGAGGCTGGGCCCCTGTGCAGAGTAAAAGTCAGCAAAGGAAAATAGCTTCTGTAGCTTATATACAGCACCCCACCCACACCCTGGGAGGGCAAATCATAGGTTCTGGTTCCTTTTTCTAGGGGTCTGTATACATTTTAAATTAGAAGTTTATTGGTTAAAAATCAGGTCCCCTTTGCAGTAGAGACTGGAACTCAGGGCCCCCCCATCTCAATGGAATGTCATAAGCACTAGAGTACAAAGGCACATCCTCATTTAATTGCTCTCTGAACTGCTTATGCACTTTGCATTAAATAATCATTGGGTAAAAAGCAGAAATAACCCTAACAGCAGGAAACCAAAGTGTCCCTGCTTCCAGGGGAATTCTGTAATACAAGGTCCTTCTAGCTTGCTTTTCTTCTGACTCTTACTCTTCTTGCTGTGTGATAACCTAGCTTCATCCAGGATAGGGTCTATAGATAGAGCTTGGTTTAAATCATGGGCCCAGCTTACTAGTATCATGGCACGATCATGGTGTGGACCGCCATTTTTGCAGCCAGATCATGGTGCATCCCCACCCTATGATTGGGCCATGATACTAGCAGGGGGTGGGGGGTGGACTCACCTAGCAGTGCGCCCAGTGTCTGGCAGACCCAAGCCCAGCTGAACTTGCCAGGCACTGCAGCAGCAGTGGCGGCTCGGCAGCACTCACAGCCAACAGAGGGTTGTGAGGCAGGTGGTGGGGAAGGCTGGAGCACAGGTTGTATAACTCACAAATGAGGAGCCCCAACCTGGCTGAAATCACTTGGCATCATGGTGGCAGTGGCTCAGTGGTGCCTGCAGCCCACAGCCAACCAAATTGCAATGCTGGGTGAGCTCGGCCAGGCTGGGGTCCCCTGTGAGCAAGCAAGGCAATCCATGTTCCATCCCCCCCTCCACCTTGTTCACACTCGGGGGCCCCAGCCCAGCTGAACTCAGCCGGCATCATGGCATCAGTGGCTCGGGGGGCACCCACCACCAGCAGCCAGTGAAGGGTTGCAAGGCAGGCAGAGAGGCTAAAATGAAGGAGCATCACTCACACACAGGGTGCCACTGCCCCTAGATCTCATTCGCCACTGCCTCTACCCCTTCCCTTACCCCTGGCTCTGCTCCACATGCAGGAGCCTTGCTGGGGCACTTCCCTCCCACTGCCCACATGGCCCCAACCAGCAATGCACTGCTACAGCTGCTGCAGAAGGGGTCAGAGGTAAGGACTGGGCATTGCATGGTGGCACAAGTGCTGCCACAGGTCCATCTTTTAGCAAGGAAATGCCACATGATATTGCCGCTTGCTAGGGAGCTTAAATCCCAGCAAGCACGCATATAGTGTCACTTTCTTGCAAATCTCATTTTTCAAGAAAATCACTTAATTTTGTGATTTTAATGAAAAATGCAATATCACAATTTAAAATAGGCCTTATCTATAGACTTGTGATTAAGGTACCCTCCAGGGCAGTACAGGTGGATTTAAATCTCCTCAGGTAGAGAAGGGGCTGGAATCCTCCCTCCTGGTTGACTACTCTAACCACTAACCTATTGGGCAAAACAACCACCATTTTTTAGCTGAATTCAGTACTGGCAGTACAAGTTAGGTATGCTCTGAGCATGCCTAGTGGACTGTGACTCTGTGGGGACTGAAACAGAATATAGGTGCCTTGTGCCAACATAAATGGGAATGGAGTTTAGGTGGCAGTTAAGTGGCTAGAGTATTCCAATTTGATCACTTCTGAGCATACTCAGAAGACCTAAAGACCATTCTTGTCCCAAATGAAAGTGCCTAATGATTCCAGGCACCAAATATGTTTTATGACTTGACACAAGTCATTTGAATCATTCATTTGGACATAAGACCTCATTTTCACAGAGCACTCATTTAGTTGCCTACAGTTCCAATATGAATCAGGTCCTCGCACCAGATTTACCTAGAACTATTTAACAAGCAGAATCTTATCAGTCCGCTGAAACCAAAGGCAATGTTTTGATTGATATGAAAGCATTATGATCTTTATTAGAATGGTCATTTTCGAGAATGTTTTTAAAATGTTGATATGACAAAAGATTACAGTGATTGAAAAGATTTCCACAGCATAGAAACTGGTCAACAAAAGAAGGATAAGATAATAAAATTTAGTTGTTTATTTTTGAACTTCTGAAAGTCTTAGGTGAATCCAGGCAATGGATATGACTAACAGCATTTTACAACTCAAGAGCATTTTTATATAGTTCAGTAAAACTTTGCTTATCCAAACAGTAAAGACTTCCAATACAGGAAGGATTAAACAATAGGATTAAAGTTTCCCCATATCCGCTTGAAAATACTATGCAAAGCATTTTTTTCCTAGAAGAGGCTATATAGTGTGGTACTGTTCTGTACTGTTGGCATCTAGTACTGGTGGCATCTGTTAGCTTAAGGACATGGTGATGAACATTTGGTATTCAAAAGCCTACCTAACACATCATTCTTCATAGTTTTTAACTAAATACATATTTTATAAACATATCTAATTACTATAATATATATATAATTATATAAAAAGATAATATATTTTATATGGGGGGGTGTATGTGTGTTTGTGGATGTGTATGAAAGACAAATAGTCACCAGCTTAGAATTAACATTATTCTCCCCTGATTTCCACCTAGACCAACCTTTTAGCACTATTTCTGTTTAACTATACTATAACCCATAGATAACTTTCACAATGTCACCTTGCCCATATGTACTCAGGCCTATTCTGATAAAAATAGTTTTAAAAAAGGAGTATCAGACTTACAGTGGTCACATTTATGTTATTAGCTACTAATTTCAATGGTGCTTGGTGCTGGTATGATAATTCTCCAGCACAGATCCAATTGTAAGGTCAGATCATGAAAGACAACAGTAATGGTTTAAGAGCAACATATCTGCATTATTGTTCCAATTTCATAAATTTATGCTTTCTTTTTATACCCAAGTTAAAGTTTTGAGATAAAATCATGTACTTTCTTCTTCGCTTGCTTCTTTACCATCAAACTGTGGAGAAGGCCACCTCTTGAAAGGCATATACAAAAGACAGCAGGGCACCATCTTTCTTGAGGGAGAATAAAACAAAATATAAAGAGCAGGGAGGAAACTGAAAAGAAAAAGGGAAAGAGAAGAAAAAGGGAAGGAGAAGAAAACAGAGGAAAGTAATATTTAGGTATAAGGAAAGAAGGTTGTAAGGGAGCCAGCAGCCAGTCACTGGAAGGGAAAGAATGTCTAAAGTAAAAACTGTCTGCTCCTGCTCAGTCCTGCTCCTTTCACTCTTCTTTTCTTTGTTTTATATCTTGAGAGGGGGGACTTCTTTCCAGACCAGGTTCTGGCACTTGATGCCTACTATTCAGTTACAAGTGGCTAACTGCTACTGAGGATGTTTTGGGCTGTTCCCATAAGGGGAAGAAATTTCCCTTAATATAACCCTATTTACTTATGAAGTCTGGTCTTCTTGAGCACAGGAAGAATCAAAGAACAAGACATGGTTTCTTCTCCCAACAGTTCCAATCCTCTTTTTGGAAGCAATTCTGTCCCAAAAGTTCTCCACTTTCTATCAGAACCACATTTTCTTAGATGTGCGCTAAGCATTTTCACTGTTTCTGTCTGTCGGTTCTTTGGTTCTGAGTGTTTCTGGTCACAGGCACACAAATTATCACCAAACCATAATCAGTGAAACCCCTTTTCTCTCATAGTTTCTGATCAGCATTGCATGTGGCCTGTGTTTGAATGCTTGTTTCTATTGTTTCAGATCTCTTGTACCAAAAAGAGTTTACCTTGTGCTTAAATTTATCTGGAAGTGTAGGCAGATGTCATAACAATCACCTTCCACAAGAGTTCATCTAACCTCCATCACAATACATCTAACCTCCATCACAATACAGTCTTGGAGAACTCATTTTATTAAAAACAAAAAAAAATTTTTTTGGCTTCGTAACATCTCCATGCCCATTTTCTTTCTTGAAGAAAATTTTGTATGTTGCCCAGTGACAAGCAGTTCACAGAGCCATTCTGTAAACTGTGCTGAGACCATAAAATTAATTTAATATAGAATTCCATGCTAGAAGTGAACAGAGTATCCAGAGATCTTAATAGACTGCATTGCCTAAATCAACTTGCTCCCCTAGGCAAACAATTCTTATGAAAAAAATTAATCCACAGTCAAGGTCTAAATCAGCTTCTGAAGGAGTTTTATTCTTATTCTTCTTAAACAATCATTTTCTCTCCTGGACTGACAGCAACATTCTGGTGAAAAGACCTGCCAGTAATGCATTGTATTTGTCAGTAGGTCACAGCAGTACCTGTTAAAGATGTCACAGTGGGAAAGACAGTGGAGAGTGGACATAAAAAATGTCCTTTATTTACACGGAGCATAACCTGCAATACACAGTTTCAACACTGATATACTTCACAGTGAATTTAAAAGATTCCTGATTGCTTGATGAAAAGTTAAGTGATTCAGGGGTCTGGGGTTTCTTGCTTTAGGTAATTATTCTTTACCAACAAGGTAAAGTGATTATTCTTTCCTGGAATGTTCATACAGATCACTGCCGTTCTGCTTCTATGCCAGGGCTTCTTGTCCTTAGCTTTGAAGTTCACAATTGTTAGCTGGCCTCTTAATTGAAAAGATAACAAAAAGTAGAACAATTTATTTTTCATTTACTCACTACATCGTAACTATGTCTCAGACATAATGTACTAAGGACCTACAATTTAGAAGCAAGGTGTTTTCTTTCTGATAACATTGATGAGATATAAAGAAAACAATGGTGATAAGCAGAAATAATAATGAAGGAAATTATTTGTATAATTTGGGAGGCACTATATTCTGTTAGCCATTTTAAAAGCCATATAACATGCTGTACAAGTCACAATCTTCTCTCTTTCCATCCATCAGGATAGGCAGGCATGTAACAGGCTGACCAATTTATTATAAACAGGCCTTTTTATACTCGACTGATTGCAGAAATGTTACTTTACCAGAGAATGCTGCAGATGACATTAAAATACAGACAAAGTGCCAAATACGCTAGTGGTTTCTCAGGGTTTTATTCATGCTGAATTTTACATACCTTTCAGTGTATGGAAACCCACAGGTGGCCATAGAATAGGTTTGAGCAGCCTGTCAGCCTATTCAGATGACACATGGCTGGACCATGGAAGCTAATTTTGCCCAGATCTGCAGGTGCCTTTCTCAGACTGCCAAAAGAGTTTGTAAACTGCCTTGCAATTCTGGCACTTATCACTCTTTCTAACTAAAAACTCTTATTTTTGAGGAAGGTATTTTCCGTTAATTTTTAACCCATCTCTTACGTGGATAAATCCAGTTCATTCATCACAGAACATTCCTGTTTATGAGTACTCACATGTCTCCCCGCCTCCCCACCATCACTGTAATAGCTGAATGCATCACAGTAATTAATAACTTTATTCTCACATCCATTGTAGTAGAGAAGTTGCATAATCAGGGGACTGAGGCAGAGAGATAAATGTCACACTCAAGGACTCATAGGGTGCCAGCTGGGATGGAGTCCATGTCCATTGGGTCATATACCAGTGCCCTGCCACCAAGATCCATCTTCCATCCATATGTAAGACATGGTTTGCAAATGCCACATCCTTATTATGTCAGGCTGTGATACCCAAAACCAAGGACAATCAGATAGCAAACCTGATTCGCAGATCTGTAGAGAACATTCAGAAGCTGCAGTGTATTGTTTTTATTACTTAGGAGCTGGGTCTCTTCCTTCTGAATCAATATTGATTTGACTTCTTGCCCTGGCCTGTTACAAGCAGTCATTGTGTTACAGGAGTTGACAACTTGTAAATGATATGTAAAACTTCTTATTATCGTTAACTAGCCCATGGTACTTACACTGCTTTGACCTAACACCAACTGGAATTCTGCCTGCTTAGCCTTCCCTACACTTTCTCAACTATTTTTTTTTAAGCTGGTGTGTAGGTTTGCTGAACACTGTTTCAAGCAAGTGACTTATTTTACACTAGCATTTGTATGCAGTACTATGTGAACTCATCCCTTAGCCCTATACCTTCTATGTTTACCGTTTTTCTAAGTTTCTAAAGCTCTTTAGGCTCCCTCTGAATAGACAGGATTATTTTTTGCTTCTAACAGTTTTCATTTTGAATCCTGTCCCAGAGTCTACAGGGACAAAACAATTTCAAAGGGAGGAGAACTCAATACTTGTGAATTCATGTCAGCTCATCCTTTTCAGGGCCGGGGGGGTCCACTCTATCCCACAGTAAATACAGGTTAAGCCTCAATAACTTACCTCTGATTCATTCAGGACATTATCCTGGTTTAGTTTCTACTTTCTGCAGGATAGGCAAGGGTTAGTTGTAATGGATCAGTTTGATACATAGTCAGTCCCCTTTCCCTTTTAAATTACTATTAATGTTGCATCTAGCCATATACATATCCATCCATAATAGTTCATCTATCCTGATCTGTATTCTGTTCTTTACACCAGTTCCTATACTTAGATCCTTTAAAAAGAGGACATAGTGCTCACTTTCAATAACTGTATGACGTTTGTTAGAAAGCATAGATGCCAAACAACAATGAGGTAAGATGAAATGACTAGAGTTCTTAGACTTGCAAGTGCCATCTGTTCTACAGAAAACCCATCTTTGGTGTTGGCATTGCCACATTGGCATGGCATGCATTATTATTTTGTTCATGCATATGTGCTGGAGAAAAACGGATTACATGACAGATAATAGCCTACAGCCTTTATCACAGTAGGTACCTCAAAATCTAACAAAAGAAAAAACCATTTAGAATGTCAAAATTTATGTTTCTAGGATGTACTGACCACAAATGTCCCACATGAAAGCCATTTTGGCAGACCATGATGCCAAGATCAATAAAAGCCACAAGCAGCTTTTTCAACAGAGAGCAAGAACAAAATACACACTTGTAGATGAGATAGATAAATCAACTAGTAATCACATAAAATGACATTTTCATGAATATTAAAAACATTTATGTAAGAATAAAATGTCACTTTTCTAAGGAGAACATTGAATGATACTGTTACACCAAAAAAAAAACCCCATGAATTTCTTCTTTGTTACAATCCAGACTTTTTGCCAGATTTACTGACATTAAGATTTCTTTGTGTATCTATAGAATTTGTCCCAAATAAAGGAAACAATGTAAAGGGACATCAAGCAAAGTGGTCATTACAAGGACATTTGATGTGATGCCCTTTCAGATAAAAACAGGGGAAAAAATTGATCTAAATAGCATTCTTTATGCTTGATAAGCACAGTGTTTGTTTGTACAGTGCACAGTCAAAGGCAAATGTATAAATAGATTATCTGATTCCTAGTCACAGTCAGCATATAGCTAGATGTAGAACTGCTCAGCGGGATGTGATCATCATTTCAGGAGATGAAGAGATCCTAATACATAACTAATGTGTATGACTGTTTTTTGTTAAGTCACTGGAGTACTGGGTGTCAGTACACCCTGAGAGCAGACTTGCTAGTTCTCACCCCACACACATCAAATGATCAGTGCTGTCTTTTGGGTAGGCTCAACTGAGTCCAGTTTTATGTCACCATCTATGGCTACCTTCCAAGCATGGACATGTGGGGAAATGCAACTTCTTGCTGCGTGTAGTCAGGAGGCTGTTACTAATGTCTGGAGTTTGAGCTCTTCTGGAACACACAGAGAAAAACAATATTTTGGCTCTTGCATTAAAATTAAGCAACATGGCAATTAAGTCATAGTAGAAAGATGTAGCCAAAACTACAGAAACTGTGCACTTCATTTGGGAGCTCAGGCAGCTTCTGTGTAAAAGTTGAAATATCTGAGAATGATTATAGTAGATTAAATAATGGACAGACTATACGCCATGCTATTTAAATAAGAGTTGTTTTGAATGCATCTGCTCCATGACTTTTTCATCACACCATATACCTCTGATGTAAGCTCCAGGATATTACATTCTAAAATGTTATGTTAAAATAAATGTTATTCTAACATTTTTATGGACAGTTTCATCAGATGCTTGCGTTGTAATCTTCAAAATCCTTCAATATTTTAGGCAGTAAAGAATTAACCTCTCTCGCAGTTTTAGTGTTACAATATTGATTGCAAATGATTAATTTAAGTAAATTAGATTCTGGCAGTTCTTGCTATCATTATAATATGTTGAATTAAGAATAGAATTAAGAACTAGAATAAGATGATAAATGTATGTTGAGAATATGTGCTTTGCAATGTTTGAGAGTCACCTGGGAAAGGACAGTATTGACTAATGTTTTGGGGGTTTTTTTAATAATTTGCTACCCTGTGGAATAATAGCTGATATTTAAATGCATTATATTCTCTCTCCTGGCTTATGCTTTGAAGAGGTATGTGTTGAAAACAAAACAATTTGTATGCATATTTGAGCAAATGGCAATTAGCTACTACAGCTACATTTTTTTTTTGGTTTGTCAATATGTGGAAATAGATCAAAATTGCACAGTATCACAAATGCTTAATATACCCATAATTATGGCATGTTCCAAGAGCTATCAGCACCTCAGAATCACTAAACATTTTTTTTTAAAGACAAAGCAGCCTCCTTTCTTTCTAAAGTCTTTTCTTCTTTTCTAAATATCCCTTCCACAGTGAAAAAAAATACAAGTGTCATTGTCACCACACACAGCTCTATCTCAGTGTAACTAAAAATGTAATCATATGGATTAGAAACATCTTTCTAGTGTTCTGGAGATCTGGAAGAAAAGTGCTGAAATCTCTTTAATATTAAGTACTCAATAATGATTTCTGTTATTTAGGGTACTTAGAATGTTATCAGTAATGCACAAATTTAATATTTTTATTTAAAAGTTACCATTTAATCAGAGATGGAGTTCTCTTTCCTCTTTCTGGGTTTTTCAACCTTTTTTAAACAGCTGCAACACTCTCTTTCTGGCTCTGCCTAAGGTATTGCATTTATGCAAATAGAGGAAGGTGAGCCCAAGGCAAGGAGTTCTGTGTCAGTAATAACAGTGAAACATGTCAAAGCTTCCCATTGTAGTTACTGGTGACTACTTCTGGGTTTCTGTTTTAGATGGGACACAGCCACTGGGTTCAAATTCAGATATTAATTTGATGCTTTTCTGAATTTGGGCATATTCACAAAAGGAGACTTGTTTAAGGTATCTCACTTTTATTTTCCATATTCTAGGTTATTTTACTCCATAAAAGGGTCAGTAGTAGCAGCCACAATTTGCTGGAAAATAGGTAAATTTATTGCAAGCTCTTTACTTCTATGACTTTATATGTCCTATATAACTGCAACTCCTGATAAAACATACTGTTTTATGAGTGGTTGAATGGCCAGCTGACTGAGAGAACAAGAAATATACTTTTCTATTAGTCTATAAGTTGTTTTGTATTTTTGTATTTCTCTAGTGGCAGAGATCTGTGCTTTTGGAAATAAAGGAAGAGTGTCCTAGAGCTGGCTCCTCTTTGTGTATGTGTCATTTGTATAGTAATTATGCCTGTTGACTGTGGAATGTGGATTTGTTTCTTCAGAAGCTGTAAAATAATAATTAGATACATATTGAGCTCCATAACAGTTCATAAACAGACCTACCATTCAAAATAACCCATGAACAAAAGCACTGTGCAACATGTGAAACTGCCAGACAGTCAAGGGGGAAAGGTCCCAAAGATTTAGGCCTCATTCCTGAGAGTCCTGCTGCCAGTCTTGAGATACCAAATTCCACACAGGTGAGATTTTCCCTTCCCCACAGAGGACTTCGTCTATTTGATTGTACTGCAGGGAAAGAAACTATCCCATAAGCAACTAGATCTCCACTAAAGTTGACTTTTAAACGGTACAACCTTGACTTGCACCTGGAACTGAATAGGTAGGTATTGCAGCACTAAGAGTGCAGATGTTAGGTGCTCAGTTTGACCCACCCCTGTCTGAAGACAAGTCACTACATTATGCACCAGCTGTAGCTTTGGTAGGCTCCTCATAGGCTTTCCCAAGAGGCATGCATTACAATTATCCAGCCCAGAAGCTGCATATCTCTATGGGCTGGCTGTTTCTTCCAGCAGTGCTTGAAAATGTTCTATTATTGAAAGAGTTAAAAAAAATCCCCTTGGAAAAGCTAATTATTGCATGCAGATACTTCTTTGTGTGATCAAGGAGGGGACAATTTAATAGGCTCTGTAATACAACCAAGAACAAAATTGCTTTAAAGGAAGTCTCTTGTTGAGTGACAACTCTGTTGCCTGAGCCAATTAGGTCCCAATAAAGAGTGTTGAATTGGCTCCTGCTTTCTCATTAATTATGTTCTGTCACAGACATGGGGCTTGATTTAGCAATTTTGTATTACATTAAGATACTGAAAGGAATGGAACAAATGGCTCACTCTGATAATAGGCATTCTATACACGGTGTGACATTTACTATCCAGCTGTCCATAAGGCAGCCTAGCACTTCAGTTCAGGGGTTTATTTGTCATTGCTTCAAAGGGACACTCAGCTTTTCACAAAAAAGAAACAGAGAGGCTAATAGATAGGACAAAATGTACTGCTGATATGCTTTATTAGAGATAGGATGCTAGGGTTTTGCTAACAAGCTCATCCGTTGGGACTAAGCCGAGTTTGCTGTCAATCATCCTACACACAAAAGCACACTAGTTAACAAGGAGAAATGAATTACAGACACTTATTCCTGCCTGTGGGATCACAAATACACCAATCTGTGAAAGAGGCACAAACTCAGGAGACAAACTACATATTTGTCAATAACCTCCTAGAAAGAACCCTAGTAATTCTTTGAAGACCTTTGATTTAGCTTTCCTCTAAAATACATGTATAGGAAATGTTTTAGTTACCATGACATTTTTCCTTTGTTACTCGTACAAATTTTCATCACATTAAAAACAGAAAACTGAGGAGGTCTGCAAATGTTGTAGTAGGTATATACACTGCTTTTTATACCAAGCCACAGGGGGCCCCTGCTGTTGCAATATTCATTAAGAGCAACAGAAAATTAAATCTTTAAACTTTAGGTTCAAACCTTCATCCATCAATGTGTAGAGCATAATCTAAATCCCAATTTATATCTTATATGGTAATTAAAGTAGCAGGATTTTTTTTAACTATGCTCATTATTCTACTAGCCCCTATATATACACAAGAGGAAACCTAGCCCTGTGGAAGCTTTCCCTGCACTGATTGTGCAGGTTAAGACCAAGTGTATGCTTTTATGTATACAATCATGTATGTGAGTAAGCACATAACTATGATGAAAGAAATATACCTTTACCCTATCCTTTTCAATGTATTGGCATTTATAACATAATATTCTAAATCATTGTTTAAAAACTTCTTGAAATCCCTACAAAAATCCTTCATCAGGAAATAGCAGATCTTCTCACGTGTGGGCCTCATCTTGCAGACCTTTAATTGAATAAGTGAAGGTATTCAAGAGCAGGCAGAAGGTTTGTAATGACTAAAGAGGAAAAGTCTGGAGCTTGCTGTCAACAAAGGGACAGAGTTAAGGTTGTTTTGTCACTGTGTAGACAGCAATGGGCATTTTAAGGGAGGTGGGTAATGCTTGGTGTCAAAAGTTTATAAATAAATAACCTTAGGTGGTGATTTCCATAGCTTTTAATATTTGCAGTTTTATTTTTCAGTAATGTTAGCAATTTTACAATTATTTGGAATAACACTTCTGAACCTTAACTATTATCTAACAAAATTTGTGCTTTGCAAATATTTATTACTGTTATGATACCTAGGTGTAGATAGAAATCCTGATCATACACATTCTTTAACTCCCTTCTTCTTCCTTTCTGTGAGGAAGTAGGTCACTTTGTACTATTAAAAAGATAAGTCTGTTTAGGCTTGAAACACGGGTGCAGTTCCTAGCCTTACAGATCTTCAACCATATGCATGTGCTAAATAAAACCACCACAGTCTCAAGGATGAAAGAGCTGTGTCTGAACTGGTAAGAAAAAGGGTTTCCTCTTCTTCAAGAATCTCCTCCCCGTCCCTCAGCAACTAGGAGGGAAGCTGAGTTTAGATAATGCACCACTTCAGAGAGCAGATGGATTAAAATAAGCTATTGGTCCCTGTACACATGAAATAAGTTGAATATACCTTATTCCCTCACTTGAATCTCCTCATGCCTGGGTAACAGCTGGCACCTGTCTAGCACAGATGTTCATTTTGTAACAAAGTCTGTTCTTTACTAAACTGGAGTTGAGAATAGAGCTATGCAAAGTCATCCTCAAAAGAAACTTGGAACCAAGGTTGGAGCTCCTATTGTTTAGCACTGTAAGGAAACAACCTCCTTTACTAGGCCATTGACCCTTAATGAAGGTGGGCAGAGAGGTCCAGCAGTAGGGTAGAGACCAGCTATGGAGTGGTGAGGAACTGTTGGCTGCTGCCAACAGTTCCTCCACCAGGTGGAAATGATTAAGGAAGGAGAGACGAACTGCTGTGTCTGAGCTACAACTGGCTAGTTCCCAAGAGAGTAAGATTGCAATTTATTTAAAACATGTCTCATACACATTCTCTTTCCTCTTGTGTGTGTGAAACAATGACTCTTTGCATAATATTTGAGCAACAGGTCTGTTAACTGGCTCCTGAGATCTTGTTGTATTTTGCTTCTCCACTGCAATTGTACAAGGTAAACTAATGCCTAGTACAGGCAGTCAAAAAGCTTGACGCTGAATCGAATCAGTGTTTGCAGGTTAAGATGCACAGATTAAATTGAAACAAAAGTAAGGTTACTATATTTCCAGGTCCAAAAAAAGAGGGCACCTATCACAGGGAGGGAGGGGCAGAGGGAATATGATGGGGGGAAGGGCAGTGACATGCTGGTGTCCTGCCCATTCTGTTGCCCCTCACTGACAAACCACAACCCGTCCCCCCCCAGCCCTTCTGCTGCCCCTCACTCTGAACCAACTGTCCCCAGCCCTGCCACTGTCCCTCACTCCCAAACAGCAGTACCTTGCCCCACACTCCATGCTGCAGTCTCTGACTCCCAACCTGCAGCCCCCTGGCACTGCCAGTGCCCTGCACACCCAACCCACAGTCACCCATCCCATTCCCCATGCCCCTCACTCCCTACCCACAGCCCCTGCCCCCCTGCTAGACCTGCCAGTGCCCTTCACTCCAGACCTGCAGCCCCCTGCACATCACCTAGCCCTGCCAATGCCCCTCAACCCTGACCTGCAGCCCCCCAGCCCTGCTGGTGCCCCCCACTCTCCCCCAGTGCTGCCAGTGTCCTGCACTCTGGCCCCACAGCCTCTGACCCCCAGCCCTGCTGCCCAAGCTGCTCCCATATTGTGCATCCACCCACTCTCTCTCTCTCTCCCTCTACCTGACTTGCTGGAGCCTACACAAGGAGCACGTGACCCGCCAACAGGCAGTCATCTTGCCCACTGCTCCCTGCCCCAAGAAGCCAGCCTGGGAGAGCAGAAAACCTGGACATTTGCTCTTATTTTAAAAACCCATCTGGACACAGCACAGGGGTCCAAAAAAGAGGACATGTCCAGGAAAACTTGAATTTATGGTAACCCTAAACAAAAGTGAACAGACATTGCCTTTGATTCAGAAAATGCAGCCACATGCCTGCAGTGGCTCAGGCCAGAAGCTAGAAGGGGTGCTAGAGCATGGCTCTCTGGCTATGTGTTTACTTCCTCCTACCCTCTAGGTCTCTGGGATTTTCAGTCCTGAATTACAGCAGTAGGACTCTGCAGAGTCCTGTGATGAGCACATCACGTCCTCTTCCTGCTTCTAGGTGCCTCTGGGATTTGTAGTCCACAGTTGCAGCCAACAGTAAGTTTGAGTGGGGGAAGGAATGTTTAACTCGCCTCCCTGGCTCAGACCCTAGCCTAGAGTGGGGGCAGCCCCCCAACTGTAGACTGGGCTGCATCCCAGGCTTGCTCCACCCTCCCCCTATCAGCTAGCTCTCACTGCTCCAGCTAGGAAGCAGAGAGGTGGAGCCAACCCTGCTCTCTGCAGCAGATATCACAGCCCAGCCCAAGGCTGGAAAGCATGCTGGGGGCTGTAATTTCATTTGAACCAGGAAGGTGTCTTGGACAGAAGTTTCATAAACCAGTTTGACCCGAATCAGTTAAGTCTGATACTACATTCAACCAGGTTCATCTTAAACCAGTTTCAGCCATTTTGAAACTGGTTTATGTGCACTGAGCTTCTATTCTGTTACAGGTTTAAACCAGTTTCTGATCACTTAAACCAGTTTATGTGCAACTTCTGTCCCTGGCCAATGTGTTAATTCTATTGTGAGTGAACTAATGCCATGGCTGAATGTAGGTTTAACAAATGTAATATCCACAGTAATTTACATCTGAGTTCAGCTACTGACCTATGAAGAAGCAAGTTAGATTTGGCTAGCATCTTCCAGCATTGCCCTCTCCCTGTCTTAATATGCTTCCTGGGCAGTGTTTCATGTTGTGTTTTGTGAAGAGGCTTGAACAAAACATTTAGGAAGAGAAGTGTGTGTGTTCCAGAACTGCAGCATTTTCACAAGTCATTACACCAGTTTTGTTGTACTCTACTCCCAGCCTCCCCTCCTTTCACCTGCCTTTGAAGCATCCCTTTTGGTACACAGTGCTTGCCTCAAGTTTCAAAGCTGTTGTATTTCTCTTTCATTTAAAGATATTGTTGTTAAACTTTCTATCCATTCCTTTTTAAGACACAATTATATTAATTGTTACTACGGTACTGAAGGAAACCAAAAAAAAATCATTTTGAGAAAAGAAAAGGCATGGGTAACAAAGAACAGTTCAGAGCCAAGGTCTATTTAGATTGAATATCTACCAACACTTTATTAGAAAAGCATTAGTCAAGTTCAACAACACTCAGCTGCTGAGAAAACTGTCTCTGTTCTACCGCTTATTATTTTTTAGCTCCTTGTATGGATTACTCAACCTACAAGAAAACATCAGGAGAAAAAAAATATAATGCTAGATTTGACCCTTGAAAAGCTATCCTCTTTCTAATATGGTTTCTGCTACAGTCCTTCATGACCTAATGTCTGTGGTGAGGTCTGGCAAATGGTATCCCCAGGTATAGGGCCAGCTTGCCATATGGCACAAAGTCAGTGGTATCTCATGGATACATTAATTTGCATCAACTGAGAGGACTTCCAAGGTAATTCCCAGAGCACTGTAGTGTTCCAGCTATGCACTTTGCTCCTGACTACATCCTTGATGCACCCATTATGCCAAGAGATCATTAAGGAAGAGAGTGACATTGAGCCAACTATTTTGAATCTGTTCCATATGGGAAATCACCGACTTTGGAGAGCTCTGGATGGTTACAGTAAAGCTTTATAACATATTCGATCTTTCTTATATAGGTGAACTGTTCTTTATCTAACCTGGCATTTTCACTGATCATACATGTAAATCAGCATTGGTTGGTGTAGGTCAAGGTGTTTATTGCAGTCACTGGTACATGACATTGTCCGTAATCTGGAGAATGTTGGGTGGGGTAAAGAAGGTGCTTTACAGGTAGGGAAAAAAGTGGAATACATTTCTGGAATGAGGTTAAGAAAACAACCACTTCTCAGAGATAAAGTATTAACTAGGTTTCTGGGATCAGCTATAGTAATGACATTGAGCAGGAGCACTGGAAGCAGGACATATTACTATTAACTATGGAATTCAAATACATTCTGGTAAAACACTTCTTATTTTACTCTCTGGCCTAAGTCACATGAGCTAGGTCATATTATAAAAGTTGATGCCCTTAGGGGGGATTAGTATCCACTGATATCTAGCAGTATTTTCTCTTCTCAGTGGCTTTCTGGTTGTGTGACTGCTTTTGCTCAAAACACTATTTTCAGCTATAGCAGAAGTGAAGCCACCTTTGAAGCCTATGTTTGTTGCTTCTGATGTTTTTATTTTTAGTGCTTTGTTGGGTATGCTTTGCTCTGTGTTGTTGATAGCTCTCCAAATGTCATTGTGACACACAGACAATATCAGTCATATTTTTTTTCTTTTAAATAATCTGCTCTTCTCCTTCATGGACCAACCCTAGTCACTGAAACTTACAGTTGTAACTTAAAGCTGTATCGCAGATGGTATTATTGTTAAGAATGGCAGACTGACAGAGACTTTCTGCTTGAAATATAAAATACTTCCCCATTTACAATTGAGGTAATTGGCATTCTTGCTGTGTTATTGCTTCTGTACTCATTTCTTGGTAGTTTTTCTTTTAGTAATTAATTCAGGGTTGTGTTAGCTCAAGAAGCTTAGAAGAGAGCTGTAAGGTTTTTGTCATTCTGTCTGTAAGTTTACAAATCTTAATAAAACATTCTGTAGTGATATTTTAAGAATATTATGTATGCATCCTTGAATATGCCAAGTTGTTTTTTGTTGTCTTTTGTTTTATTCGTGGAGAGGGCAAGTTTATTTTTTATCAAGTACTTGGCAATTTCTAGTGACTTTTGTGCTAAGTCATTGCTTGTTTGTTGTGAAGGTTTATTGCGGCATGCTTGAACTGATCCCTCGGAGAGAATTTCTGAAATCAGTTGCACTTGAATTGAAGGCTGTTGTCTGCTGTTAATTCATCTCGTATCCTGTGGTGTGTGAACTGTGACCTACAAGGTGTTGTTACTTTCTTACCCCATACCTAATTTAAAATATAAATTTCATAATAATCCAATGATAAGAGAAAATATTTCCTGTTTTAATTATATATATTAGAATATTTCCTGTGTTTATTATATATAATTAAAACAGGAAATATTTTCTCTTATCATTGGATATATCTATATCTATCTGTCTATCTATCGATCTATAATCTGTATAATATATATATATAATTTGTATTACCAGTGGGCCAGGATAATCAGGAATTTCATATGGTTCTTTTACATTTAGTATCCTTTATTTCAGATTTTATCCTAAGACACACTTACCTTTTTATGACAGCAGCTTTGTTTTGCCTTCATTGTACACCAGTTCTTTCTTTACCTCAGTAGTTTATTTATCTGTGTGCCAGTTTCCAGTGACCCCAGTTTTCATATGTATAAGTAGTGATAAGTTGAAAATGCGAAGTATACAAACACAGAAATAAACTATCTATTCCTTGAAGGCCTGGTAACAAGCAGGTGTTGTGGTCTCATATGCCTGAGTGGTAATCTGAGGGATCATGGGATAGGAGTTTAAATTGAATTGAGGAACCTACCTAGTGTTAAACTTCCCTCTTCTTTAGAAATTCATATCTCAAAACTCTCAACCTGAGAAACTTGGCTAGTCTTAATTATCACGGTAAATTCTGAAGGAAAAGGACACTTTTAGGTTTATCTGAACCCTCCCACCTGAAGCCATAAAAAGGCTTTGGTAGATTAAAGTAGCCTATTGCATTTGATCTGAAAACTAACTAGAAGTCTTTGAGACTTTTGGAGAACATGTGACATAAATACTGTATATTATATTAAGTATCTGTTAGTGGATATGTATATTAGGCACTCTCTAAATTCATGTGAAGCCCATTGCAGTAATCTAGGGCAGACGTGACAATAGAGAGACAAACACGGTTGTATATACATCTTGTTGGAAAGGTCACAGCATTCTAATTAAGAACAGAGGAAGGAAAAACACTCCTAAGGGCATTAATATCTAGCATGCCAAAAGCTACTTAAGATCCAGCATGATTTCATTAACCAAAATAAAAGAAAGTCTCCTATTTTCCTGCAGTGGTTCCCTATGGCCAACAAGCATTACCTTTGTCTTCTGAGTTGAGCTTCAAACATCTTTTATTTTTCTCATTGATACTTCAGTATTAGCTGGAGATTGGGAAAGTGAGATGGTTACATTATGCTTATGTCTACATTTCCATTTAAGCGAACATAGACATTTTGGAATGTAGTACATGAAAAAATAAAGATGTGATGAAGTTTTTGAATACTCTTTTTTTGTTCTCAAAACCAGTCTGATAATGTTCTCTTGCTAGTTTTTGGTTGGCCCCTTATATGGCATTTCAGGGATAATGTTAGTGCTTTAGAAATAATAAATAATTATAGTTTTTGTTTATGAACTGATTCAGAGAACCAAGTTGAATTGTATATCTTCTCTAAAACTAAATTATGCTACTAATTAGCTAAATAATATAGCTTCCAAATGATTTTTAAATAGCTGTATTTAGATTCTGATTCATACAAGTAGCAAGCTGTTACTTCCTTTGCATGAGTTATGGTGAGTGATTCAAAATGATGTGCATGACTCAAAAAAAAAGTTCAAGTCTTATATAATCACAAAATAGGTACAAAACAGCCCAACTGAGATGACGATGACTGAAGTGCAAAAGGATTATAGTTATTTAAAGGAATGAATGAATCTCAATCTGTATTCTCTAGATTGAAAGAACATGAAGAAGGGTCATTACTGAGTAACAGAAATATCAAGAAACTGCAGGCCAACTATATGGCATGTTGTCAGATATTTAGTAAAAGATAATGTAAACTATAGCAAAAATAAATGGAAAAATAAAGGAAAATATTTTCTTGGGCTGTGGAATGTGTAGATATCTCGGAGGGGGTGTGGAATTTCCATGCCACTTCTCCACAAATTAGTCTATGATAGTTACCCCAGAACTAGTTGATTGTGTCTAAAAGGCTAGTATAAGCCACAGAAATCATCATGTTGTGACATGCAAGTGAAAGTGTAGCAAGTTTAGCCACCCATATAACATGTCTTAATATGCCATCAGTACTATGCCCAGTGTCAAATTACAAATACTTGGATAGTTTAAATATTTTGTCATAAAACAGTTAAAAAAAAAAAACACTTTATGCCCTGCAGGGGATCGTTCCAGAAGAAAATTATAGCTGAGAAGTTCCATTCCTTCAAAGTTTTATTTAAAAATATGCCTAGATAATTGCAGGTCAGCAATTAAACAAGCAAACAAAAAACCCTCTAGAACCACAGGTCAAAATAGCTCCAACTCTTTCTAAATATTTCTGAAGTATACAAGGTCTATTGCTACCATGGACCCATGTTGTGTCTGAGCTTCAAAGTCTCTCTGAGGACTTAGTAATAATGCCAACTCTCATTCAGTACTACAATTTTATTTCCTTGTATTCCACCCTCCTTGTACCTTATATCTGTTTATGACAAATGTTTGCATGAACATATTTATCCTAATAATAGCCTACTCAAAAAAACCCCTAAAATCCAATGTTTTTGTATATATTAATATTCAATACATTGTATCCTTACTTTGAAAGTTAATGAGGAGCAACAATTGATGAAACATTCCAAAATGCTTCAGTGAATAAAAAAATCTGGCACTAGTTTCAAAATTACTTCAGCCATTTAAGAGTTATCCTAGTCAACATACGTTGTTTAAGAACAATGATATTTGTCACTTTACTGATATGGTATGTGTGCCTGTACACAGAGATAATGCCACACTGTATTTAGCCTTATCATTATGATGTCTGCATGAGTTGTGGTTTTTGATATATCTTTCTATGTTACCCAAGAGTGTTTAGTGGGACAGTGGTTACCTTAAGTGTTCCTTCTCTAATCATACTTGGAAGACATAACTGCTAAGAATTAGCATTTGACATGAGCTTGTTGACTCATTAACCTTATGGAAATGCTCTGAGGTACATGAACCCAGCCCTGGATAAATTTACATTTTAGAAGGGGCCCTTAAGAATAACACCTGGCTATCTGGGGGAAGGACATTTGACACTATGGGGAAATTGTTGTTTGTCGAAAGCATTCATAAATATGTGACTCCAGCCTCAAGTATGAGAGACTGCTTCCACATTGGGGGAGACAGAATATAAAGTAAAACTATAAATGCATTGGCACTTGCTGATTCAACAGAAAGTAACTTTAGATTCAAAAATGCAACTTCAACATATTCACAGATCTCACATCTTGTATGCATCCCCCTCTCCCTGCATTTGAAATGATAGTGTCATAATGCACCAACTGCAATCCTCTCAGGTGGCTTGTGTTTCTTTTCTGGGTAATGTTATTGATTGCTTCCCTGAGAATGTGCTTGCACTGAGTACTATGTCAGATTCATGTTTACATTTCCTTCCTGAATAGTGGCTACCACTTCCTTGAACACAGTCCTGAGAGGGATGGCCCTCTCTCATCCATGTCAAATTCAAATGTCTCTTCATCGGATGTATGTAGCCCAACGTTATCAGGTCCTGGCTGGGTCAGCATTGCTACTGTCTGGTGTAGCATTACTGGTCATCGCTGTAGGTTGCAAAGCTTATGGCCCAACAACAGGTGGGGGGCTCCAGCTGTTGCTGCTGTTCTCTATTCAGCAGTCATGCCTGTATCTTGTAATTGATTGATGTGGCAGTGTCGAACAGTATTAGGCACCACTTGCACTGCATACGTTAAAGGACCTGTTTGTGTACTCACAACCACAGGCAACTATTTCTTAAGTTCCCAGTGATCATGGGCCAATACCTTCTGGCCCACCTGTAGCTGCCAAGGGACTCGTGTTCCCTTTGTTATAGCCTAATTTATATGGCGATTTCTAACCCGTTGCTATAAGTCCTGTTTTAATAAATCCAACCATGACCTAAGATTCTGGCCCATACAAAACACTGCTGGCATCTTATTCCTTGTAGATGCCATTTTTCTTCATGAGCCCTCGAAATCCTGGAACTGAACTGTGGGAAGGTATCAGCTCCAACTTGTTCTGGGAATCCTGTACTTGCAAACTCCAAGGCATTCATAAATAAATGACTCTAGCCACAGGCATCAGAAGGAGTACTGCCAGGCTGGCAGACACAAAAGATATTATAATCATAAAGTAAAATCATGCATGCATTGGCCTTAGCCGATTCAATAGCAAGTAACTTTATATTTGTATGTGCAGATTCAACAAAATCACATCTCTCGCAAAAATGGCAGATGAAATTTAACACATAGGTGTTGTAAAGTAATGGAAATTGGGATGTGGGGGGGGGGGTAACCCTAATGGTACACACTCAGTAGCAGGCTCCAAATAAGCCATTACCACTCAGGAAAGACCTTGGAATCATTATGCTAAATTCTCTAAAAACATCAGCTGAATATTCAGTATTGGCCAAAAAGGCAAATAAAGATGTTTTAATCATTAAAATGGCATAGGAAACAAAATACAACCTCATTATGCCACTATATAAATTCACCCGCACCTTGAATACTGTGTTCAGTTCTGGTGACCCAATCTAATAAAAAAATAGTAGAAATAGAAAAGGTTTAAAGAAAGGCAAAAAGATGATGGGGTCGTGCAACAATTTTTATACAAGTAGGGACTGTAAAGATTGAGGCAAATGGAAGAGAGTCCTATACAATTCTGAATGGTGTGGAAAAAGTGAATAGGGAACTGATTTACAACATTATGTAATGCAAGAACTAGGGAACATTTAACAAAATTAGCAGGCTTAAACACAATGTATAATTCATTATCATAGGATGTTTTAGTAGGATGGGTTAGACAAATGTAAGGGATTAGACAAATGTAAGGAGGATAGGTACATAGGGGGCTATTATTCTGCACACATTCTGGTTTTTTATATTCTGCCTCTTAAGCTTCCACTATATGCCCCTGTTAGAAACAGGATACTTTGGGCTCCAGTCTGATCCTGTACAGAAATTTAAGTTCTTATTCCTGTAACCATATTACAATATTTGTCATCTTCATTTCATTCTGAGGCTCTGCTATCTTAGCTACTTAATGCTACATAATACGTTACAACACCTGAGCATCTAACAATTTGAAGAGATGTAGTAAAGTGCTTTCATCTCCATTTTCCAGCAGGTGAACTGAAAACAGAAAAACAAAGGCCTAAATACTCAAAGCTACATAGGTCTACAAAAAAAAGTCCAAGGTCACACAGGAAAACAGTGATAGTGCAGAAAATTAAATCAAGGTATCTCAAATCCCTCCTAATGCCTCAATCACTGGGATATCTTTCTTCTCTTCTCTAAGCTCATAGAAGGATTTAAAGCACCACAATAGTGATGATCTTAGAAATAAAGCTAGACGTAAACAAGCTACTAGACAAGATCTAATTATCCTTCATTCTTCAGAGCATGAGCTAACTTCTAACAAGAGTTAAGAAGAAACTTTCCTTGTGAGCAGGTTATTCCATAAATGCTGCATTGGAGGATTTCTTGCCCCTTCCTCTAAAGCAGCTGATACTGGCCACTTTTAAGGACAGTATACTAGATTCTAGGGATCACTAGTCTAAGCTGGTATGGAAATTTCTATGCTCTATGTTCCCTTCTCAAAAACCTCTCTGTGGAGTGAGGCTCTCTAAACAGGCACACTTTTTATTTTGTCAAAGGGAGCAGGGTATAAATGCAAAAGTGTTAAAGTTTGAGATAGCACCTGTGAAAATTAGGTACATTAGGCTAAGCAGCACATCAGCTGGAGTTTTGAATATTCAGCATATCTAAAAATCAGTGCCTGGGCAGCTTAAGTTGCACACACAAAAATCAAAGTACCTAAAATCCTTACCCAATGTTGAAAATTTCAGCTATAGTATTAGAAATCTAGGAGTATAGCAGAGAAAGGAGCCTCTTGGGTCACTGAATCCTGTAACCTGTATTTGTGGGGTACTGTAAGGAAGTGCAGCCTTTAGGACAGTGCCTCCCAAACTTTTCTTCAGCATGACCTCATTTCCTCAGCATGGCCCCTCACTCTCTGCCTGCAGCACCCTGCCCAGCAGTGCCCAAGCCCTGGCTGCTGCCTGTGGGAGGCAGCGGCTGCTGCAGCCAGAGTGGAGCACAGAGCCTGGCTCCCCTGTCCCCTTCCCCATGGGTGGCACCGCCAGAGAAGAGTCTGTGGGGGAGGGAGGAGGGGAGGATGTGGGCTGCCCGCTACAGGCTTGCCCTCCTCCTGGGGGCTCTGCAGCCCAGCAGGAGAGACCCAATGTGGGAGGGAGCTCTGCACCACCATGGCCACCAAACTGAGGTGCCCCCTGCCTGCCTGGCAGCAGCAGGGGTACAACTCTGAGCTGCCACTGCCACACCTCACCTTGGAAGCCACGGTGGCCCAGCACTCCCACTTGTGCCCCCCCTGTTCCTCCAACACATCACTTGTGCCCCCTGGATCCCTGTTTATCACAACCCCATCCACTGATATTGTGACCCCACTTGGGGTCACAATCCAAAGTCTGGGAACCGCTGCTTTAGGAAATGGAGCTTCAGCTGCAGGTAAGAAGCAGCTTGTTGGCTGTGGCTGGAGTGCTGAAAGGCCAGCTGCTGCTGCTGGGGTAGGCCTATAAAAGTGAGTTAAAAGCTCTAAGAATAGTGTACAAGGAGGGGAGAAGGTGCTGGTGCTTACAGAGAAGGACAGAGCTGGTGTCCCTCCTCCTAAGGTCTGAGGAAAGACTGCAAGTTTGGATTTGTTTGTTTGCTTGCTGTTGGCACCCTGTCTTAATTGATTGCTCCCCTTTTACTGGGGGGGACAAGGCTGACTGGACTCAATAAGGCTGCTGGTTGGGTGACCCGTTTAGAGCAACCATTTACTAAAAGATTCTCCAAATGGCCACATGCAACCATATGGTAGGGTCAGGAGTCTCCTTTCTGTGGAGCCATTGGATTCAGCCCACAGACATAGGATTTTGAGAGCATTGGCTGTGGGGGACTTCAGTAGCTGTTGCTCTCCCCATAATACCACTGGGAAAGGACCTATGGTGACAGGAGTCCTAACTGGTTAATATATGCTCCAAGGATCCTACAAAGATGACCATGCTTTATGCTGTGGAGAATGGCAGGGGCAGTGGAGGTTTTTTTTGCCCATCTAACCTAGAGGAAAAAGTACTCCACAGAAGCCAGTAGCATTCTTGGAGAAGGTTGTTGGGAGGGGAAAAGAAATCCTTCAGGCAACCAGCAAAATTCTTGAAGCATGGGATTGCCCATGCTAAAAGACAGTTGTGGATACCCGAACTTGTGGATTGCAAATACATGGTTCAACATGTCATATACCATGTATTGTCAATGGGCAGAGTTGCAAAATATTTCCAATATTGTTTGTCACAACTGTTATCATGAATTTTTTTTTAGTCACTTTAACTTTGTTCAGTTTCAAACAGTAATATGGAATATGGTGCAGAAACTGCAGAAGCTATGATCACAGCAGTCTATGATTCCTCTTTTTTTAAATACAATACAATTATTGTCCATAGAAGGTTTAGAGGTATTTGCTTTGCACTGATGATTTCCTAATGAAACTATACCAATAAATTGGGGCTGGTTTTTCCTACCATACAGTACATTTAATCATAATGGCTCATGAAAACTGAGTATTGGTAAGTAAATGGGCCACTTCAATTGTTAGTATGATGGTTGCTGTGATGAAAATGAATTCACATTAACATTGATATAAATGTCATTAATGTTAACTACTGCAAGATACCCGGAGTCTTCAGTCATTGATTTCAAGTAGCTACTGCCTGATTGCTACATAGCTGATACTTGAGTTGTAGTTGAGATTTTTTGCATGCAAATAAGCTTTGTTGCAGTCATTAGTTTTGCATTTCCTCTGTTGCTAGCCGAGAAACTGATTTTTAGCAACTCTTGTCTTGGATGTTGGAGAACTAACTTACAGAGAGTACCAGACTAGGTTTGGGATACTACAAATGACCAGTGACATCATTTCCAGTTCTTTTCCACAGCAAAACTGCCTTCTAGGCTCATGGTTCCATTTCAGATCAGAACCCCACTTCTCATCTGAGCTCAACTACCTTTAGTTAATGTCTGTGGGACTTGTGACACCTCTTCCTAAGAGACATGACCTCTATTTTTGGGAACCACCCGGTAATGTGTCCACACTTGCCATGCAATTTCAGTTGCATTTTTACACCCATGTTGTCATTTGCCATGTACTACCCTGAGTACTTATCCCATTTTTTGGGGCACACTTTCTGGAAGCATTGGCTTTTCGGAGATTTCAAATGACTTTTTAACAGCACAAGAAAATCATGAGAAAAGGGTTCAAATTCCTATAATTCTCTGGAGAAACTCTGAGTCAGTAGATGCTAACACAATGGCATTTATACACATGCATTTTCATGCCTGGACGTGCTGGAGATCCAGTGTGTCAAAACTGACTCAAATAATTGAGCCTGCTCCACATGCGAGCTGCTGCACACAGTGCTACATCACTTGCAGTTGTGTAAGTGGCAAAATGCACGTCAGTGCAGAGAAAATGTCAGCTATGCACTTTTAAACTAGAACACCTTCTATGTGTTTTAGTCCAAAAGTGAACCACTGCCATTTTCTGTGCACTGATGCGCATTCAGCCACTTATACAACTGCAAGTGATGCCTTACACAACTGCACTGCAATGCTTGCATCTGTAAAAATGACCAGTGGTGTTAGTCATTTCCTCAAAACAGAGGCCAAGATAAATTGTATATTAACTTGCTGTAAGGAACAGCTTCAATGAATTAATGTATATTGTTCTGGCAAGAACTGTGGAGACATGGAGACAGACCTGTAGCTGGCAGAGCTTTTGCTGCAATGGTAACAGACCTGCAGGAGCTGGATCCATGTGGTACTTGATGCTCCCTAAATAGAGCACCACATTTGTATCTTAGCAACAATCACAGATTGGAACTGAGTTGCTTCCACAACCTGAGATGGGCAACTGTAGCTGCATAAATTCAAAACGAGGAAGAAATCTTTCCTGCACCTCTCTACTAAGCTATTTCTGACTGTCACAGGGCACCCCGGTGCCTGCTCCTAGAGAGGAGAAACTGCCAGGGAGAGCGCCCTGGCAGAGCCAATTGAGCACAGCTGCAGGTTGCCAGAGCAACTAAGGGGAGTTAGCTGGCCAGAAGGGGGCAGGGCCTGGCCCTTATGAAGCCCAGGGCCGAAGCCAGGCTAGCAGTTCTCTGCCAGCAGTCTGGGAGGCAGGAGCTCTGGGAGTGAGGATGTGGAAAGGAGCAAGACGTGCAAGTACAGCTCATGATAGCCCTGAGAGGATGGGCACTAGAGTTTAGCCATGCGGCTTGTGGTTATGTTACAGCCTAGGGGCTTGTGGTTTTGCTTTGTGTTTGTGTTATTACACCCGGAGGCTTGGGTGAGGCTGTAGGGGTTGGAGGAGGCCTCAATTATAGGGACCCCAGAGAGTGTGGGGTGCCCTAGCGCCAAGAGGGCGCATTATTTGCATAGCGCCAGGGAAGGTGCAGCTCGCACGCCAGCGCGTGAGCAACTGGCGGTGAGGAGCGCGGCCAGTGGGTCACGGGCGCAACCCGTAGGTTGCGGACGGGGACCTAGACCCCGGATTGCGTGTGGGGGAACATAGACCCCGGCCCCAGGAAAGGGGCAGTATTATTGAGTAGCCCAGAGTGGACACGGCGAGCCCCAAAGAGGGGGAGCGCCATTGTACGTTATTGAGTAGCCCAGTGTGGGCACGGCAAGCCCCAGAGAGGGGGAGCACCATACTGAGCAGCCCTAGAGAGCGGGGCCATATTGAGGAGCCCGAGACGGGCATAGCGAGCCCGGCCACAGGCTAGTGCGGTAACACCCCCCAGACCAAGGCAGGGCGCTGCGGTTGCCCCGAGAAGACAGGGAGTAGCAGCGCGGTGAGCCGGGGTCAGAGAGGGTATCCGTGCGGTTGGCCAGGGAAGGGCCGGGGCCCGCTAGGGAGTCCCTGAGCAGGACCGTACCATCAGGGGAGGCCCAGCGGGAGGCTGGGCACGAGAGAGACAGACCCAACAACGTCTATTACATCTGCGAGGCTTGGGGCGTGGTATCAGGGGAGGTAGGAGCCACGCATAGCCCATAAGGCTGGGGTGCTTGGGTAGCGCCCATTGTACGGGGAGACCCATGAGGGGTCCAGGAGCTTACGTGCCCGAGGAAACACAAGGCAGCCTCCCTATTACATATTCCATCAAGACGTGGCGGGCGAGAATGGAGGGTGCCCTCGGGCCGGAGTAGCGCGGTGAGAGGGCCTCAAGGAGATCACGGCCCTCCGCGAGGACCCCGCCGTGACACTGACTTTGTAGTATCTGTCTACCAGGATAAGAGTACCATTGGCTGTGGCTAAATAGTAAGTGTTGGATGGATGCCCTGGCAAATCGGCTCGGCATTGATTTGTGTTTCAGAGATCCATAAAAAGTATTGTTATCATGGACACTTGCATAGCAATACTTTGTAGGTGAGCATGTTCAAGCCAACTAACATGTTGGCAGTTCAAATAACTGGGGTACACAAATATGCAGGAACCATTTAGGGAACCGTTGTATATACCCAATAAGCCCAAGAAAATGTTCACAGCCTAGGCTGAGCCCTATCAGTGGGTATCAACCAGTCCAACTATTTGGACCTATGCAATGCATCCATGTGCTTCTAAGCTCTCCTAAACCTGGGCAGGCTCAGTACATGTTCTTTGGCTCTTAGCTTTAAAGCATGCTTCCTAGGTCCAAAATTACTGTGTGGTGCCATGTTTATCAAAAGTAATTCCACAATTCAGCTTCCTTTGTCTCACATGTTCACCAGAACTACTGCTGGTCACCTCCCTGGTGAAATTACATTCACCCCACACCCATGGGTACCCCAGTTTATAGTTTAACCCTTCAATGATATATGCTTATTCAATCAAGATCTGCCAGGATTTTGTAGGAGTATTCTAAATCAACACATTTCATTCAAAAGCATCAAAAGAGAGAAAGATTTACAATAATAATAACTAAGTATGCAAGAAAATCCTCCAAAGTCCTCATGAATCCTCTTTGGGTTTGGAATAGTCCTTTCTCTTATTCAGTCTTACTGTCTTCTGGTGACTGAGCCAAATTTTGAAGAGTTTTTTTCCTTCTATAACCTCCTGGATGTATACATAGGCAAAGTATATAGTGCCAGAATTTTAGAAATTCTTGAATTTCAGACAATTTAGTCTTTATTTAGTGTCATCACACTGTAGCAGGGACTGTCTAGGAATATTTTTAAAACCCCTATCTTAATTGGGACCATTAGGAACTATGATTTTACAAGCAGACAATAATAATTCCTTTCTATTTTTTCTCATGTGTGTGGTGGTGTGTGGTCAGAACACTAGTAGGGTAACAGTATTTACTGATATTAAATGCTTTTATATGTGATAGTGTGATTATACTTCTTACATATTAACTTTTCGTGAAACTTATTTTTTTTTTGTAGTTATAAGGAAAGAGTTTTATGAAGGAGTGGATTGAATATTAAAGAATGTTACAATTAAACAGAACTTTTCGAACAATCTATATTCAACCCCTCACTCCCCTAGAAAATGCAGACAGGTTAGCTGCAATAATAAACCTAGGGCAATATAGTTGGAAAATAAGGGTAATAGAGACTGAATATTTAAAAGTGCATAAAGGTGCATCTCATTGAGATTCTTGCTCAGTGTTTTTTCTCAGTCATGTGAAGGGCAAAATACCTGGGAAAGAAATGAAAAAAGTTGAACAGAAAGGGTAGTCCAATAATAGTATCATGATTAATGCTGAGCAGGTGATGGAAGCACATGACTAGGGCCCAGCTGTCATTCTTTTTCAGTTGTTAGATACTGTTGTATGCCATTAGAAATATGTGTCTTGCATTCTTATTTCCCTTTTATTCCAGGAATAGGAGAGTCATTGGGCATACCTATACAGCCCATAAATGAAATCCCACTCATTTGCTCCACTGCTTTGTTGCTGAAACATAAAAACAAATAAAGATCATTTTTCAAACCTACATGACAATGGTTTGTGTTTTTGGTGCACCAGCTAACCTGCTTTCTTTACAAAGTCATTTTGAAATCATTGATTTGAATGGAGAACAGTTAGGGAGAAAAATGAAAAAGTACACGGTTTACTTGTTTGATGCAAAAAAAACAGAGGGCGGAGACTAGTCAATATTTACCCAGAGGAAAGACAAGTTTGCCAAGAAAAATGATTTTATCATCAAGGTTCTAAAGAATTAACACAAGCTATGGAGTTTAAAAACATCCCTGAATAAATACTTCACAGCATCTCTGTAACATAGATAAAAGAATGTATCACTTCTTATATAAAAGTGTTGAATTTGTGTTTACTCTGATTAAGAGCAGCCTGCTGCTTTAGTCTGTAGGAAGAGACAGACCTGTTCACATTTTAAGCTCCAACAGTGATGCTATTTATAAAAGAAACCAAAGTATTAATTTCTTTCAATCCAAAGAATTTTGAAGTGAGAATAATCTTTGAAAGGAAGAAAAGAGAACAGTTGTGTTCATAAAATATGCAGTCCTGAAGAATTAAGTCCTGCTTATTTACTAAATGCATATAGCTTAGATAGAGATTATGTAAGATTGCCCAAAATCAAATGAATGGTTGTGAATGTTTTAATCCTTTCCGATGGTAACAATCGGTATTTGTCTTTTCTTCATCAGTGTCTCCCATTTGTGTTGTTGTGAAGCAGACTGACACTTTGGATACCTCTACATGCCACCAAACAGTACTTCTCAACAATGAGTTAGCTCAGGCCCACCCCTATGCTAGCATGGCTTCTTTGCTTCTGGTTTTGCAACCAGCACATGCATAAATCCATTTGTACAGCACAGCTTCTGCTGTAGGGCTATATTGTTTCATCACAACACAAGCAGGAGGCACTTTGATCTGTTTAATATCTTAAACAGTTCTAGGGAGCAGTCGCTTTTAATGATTTAGAAGTAACATAAAGAATGGAGTATTTCAAGTATTATGATATATTGCTGAATAGGATATATTGGCATTAGTGCATAATATACAGTCTGAAATAGACTGAGACTTCCAGCATGTCATGAAATTGTGTAAAAATTACACTGCTATAAAAATGGAAAATAAAATTTAAGTGAAAAATAATATTTTCAAGTTCTGAACAAAGATTCTGACATTTTCTGAAACACCACTTTCCAAATTTTTTTTAAAAATGGGTCAAAATATTTCCATGTTAATTTCCTTCAATATGATGACTTAATTAGTTTGGTGTCAGGGGAAGAATTTCCAATCAACTCTACAAAGAAGCTCCCTTTCTCTTATTCCCAGTGCCAGTCTCTTTGTCCAGCCATTCCCAATATGAATTTGTCCTCCCCCCATTTCCCAAGCCTGGTTTCCCCACTCTTACTGGGTCACAGTCTCAGCTCCCCCTTTCCAGCATCCTTTCACAGCCAAATGAATGTAATAATTTAAGGCTATTTATTTTGCTTATGACCTAAATATTCATCTAGGACAGTACTATCCACAAGAATCTTGGTGGGTTTCCCCCATGTTCACTTTTTCAGAAGCAATTTGGTAATCATGTGCAATTATCAACCACTATAAATGTTAGCAAGTAGAATTATCCTTCCAAGTAGTTCTCCTTGTCCATAGAGCAAATTACAATTATTGGTTGAAGACATCTTCACAATTTTAACCTGTCATGTTAAATATCTTTATTTTGAAACTTATCTTGATAGCTAATTTTCTTTAGGATGTTACTGTTAATTGAGCAAAAAGACATCTTTAACATGGTTATCAAAAGATAATCACACCCTAGGGCATTTGAAGGCAAGAGGTGCAGCAAAGTATTTCTGTATCTCTAGAGACGTGATTATTACATGAGAACCATACTGTTATGTTGTCCTTTTTACAAAGAAAAAAATGACATACCAAATTACTGAAAGATGGCGTGCACCTTTATGGCACCTCACTCTTGCTTGTTATGTTAAATCTTGTCATGTTGTATTCTGTTTTTCATCATGCTGCAGTTGCACAAGATGTATCTAATAACATGGTGCGTTAGAGCACAACCTGGCAAATCCAGCGTTTGTTGAAAAACATGTTTGTTTATGGAAAGGCTTTCAAAACACTATATCTCTGTCTATTCTCAAATACCTCTATGGTAGAGGACGCCACTTATTTTGCAATCTGTACTGGGAAGTTTGATATTTCCTGGTTCCTACTAACCCAGATTGATTGTCTGACATAGGCTTTAAATGCTATATACATTAATCAAAATTCTTGACAGGTTTTACAGGTGCTGAAATAGGCCATGTACAGCCATTGAGTTTCTCATGAGAGAGGCACTGCTCTCCTGGGAGTGTACAGATATTCAAGATTTTTTTTTTTTTAACCAGAGTAAAAATGGATGCTCCATGAGAAAAATACCCTGGGAACAACCAGATTTAAATCACTCCCAGGACAGTTTCTCCTGGAAGAAATGTCTGAACTTTTCCTCCTATGAGAAGCTGCAGCACAGTCCAATGGCATCCCAGGATGCTCTGCTCCCATTTCCCCCTCCTACCCCCACACCCCCCAGGAGATAGATTCAAGCAAGTGACACACTATGTTTCAAGCTGAACAGGGAACAGAATACACCATCTTCACAATCCCCACACTGTGCTGCAGGGTCAGCCAATCAGGTCTGCCATTTATCTCCAGGCAGACTGAGGAAGCCTGCAAAGCATATTGAAATGTGTGTGCAGGGACTCCCTGACTGAGCAACACCAGCACTGCAAGCTTCAGGCATCTCTGGGTAAGTTTTTCTACCAAGAGACCAAACCTGGGAAAATTCTCCCAGATCATATCAACATGTGTACACAGCTGTAGTCATACGTTTACAGTTAGAGACCAAGTCTAGACATTTGAGGCATTCTGTCTCATGGTTCCTCTAATATTGGGATGATACCAGATAACCATGCTCCCAAAAGGGCATGTCTGATACTCAACAACTAGCAACACATTGGCCACAAACAGAAGTGACATTTTTTCATGCAATCTGGCCCCTGAAAGCACTCTACAGTCATGTCATAACTCACATACACAGCTACAGAGCACTTTTAAAATGGCCTTTGAAAAAAGTAACCCTCATTAAGTCAGGTAATAAATGAAGGCACTCTAAATTAGAGAACCTTAGGGTATTCATACATGTGCTCTGGGAGTTGGGAGGAAGGGCATTATAATTAGAGCAACTCTGAGAGCTGCTCTAAAGTGCACAGAGCATCACCTGTATCAGCATCTCTGTGCTGAAAAATGGTGGCGGGGGCACTTTAGCTAAAGCTCATTGAATGTGCTTTAGTTAGTGCTTCCACCACCATTTTTCAGTGTGGGGATGCTGATACACATGACACTGATGCATGTGATGCAGTAATTACCATGCTCCAACAGACTTGATTAATTGAGTCTGCTCCAATGTGCTGTAATTACAGCGCATCTGGAACAGCCTCACTGCATGTGCATAGGCACCCTTAGGGAATTGTATACAGTTCCTTACAAGAGTTATCTGTCATGCCCCAGGTCTGCCACAGGGAGGAGGCAGAGAGTCTCCTCCCTGTGCAGCCAGGGAGGGAAAGGGAGAGTGCAGCCATTAGAGTTGGGCGTAGGGGAGGCGGGGGCTTGCCAGCACCTCCACCTCCACCTCTCAATGGCACTACTCAGGAGATCCCCACCACACCCAAGAGAGTATACTCCACCCATGGGCTGGCTGCTTATGTCTGCAGGTGGGTGGGGGAGCAAGCCTGAAGACACCAGTTGCCCAGCTGCCAGGCTTCAACAGAAGGTTACAGTGTCATCAATAACTTCTGTAAACACCATAATCTCTATGTCCATGCTGGCACATTTTGCATAATAAATGCATACACAGAGAACAATATTTAAAGCAGGACCTAGCATGATTATGACAACAAATCAAACAAAATTCAGAAAACTTTTATTAGAATGTGTGAACAGGTTGAATATTATTAAGTATATATCTCCTATATTATACTACATAGAACAATTAATTCTAAGGACACAATATTGCTTGTAAAAGGTGAAGCCACATGCATTAAAGTCCTATAACAATATAGTGGCCAAATTTAGGCTGCTGCTTCTATCTCTGACCATGCAAGAAAGAAGGAGATTGAAGAGGCCACTATCACTTCATTTGCCTACAAATCTGCACAAGTTTCCATGGTGGAAGTAGAATAGAGGACATCACAGAATGGAATCTCAGGTTGACACAAAGTGTGTTATTTCTGCATGATAATGCAGTGTTACTGTATTGTTTCTTATAGCTAAATATCAAATGGGGCCTGAAAGTGTTGTAACTCCAAAGGTTACTTGTTTGAGTTCTTAAAATATTGTTTTAAATTTGTTTTTGTACTTTATTTTACTTGATTTCTAAAATGGACTGTCCAAAAATGGTGAAAATATATTTGATATAACCAGAAGATAAAGGCATATATCTAGAGACTGGAAAAAGAAGAAATGAAGATTGGCATGGTTCTGTAGTACTATATGCTCTCCCAACAGGAAAACTAAAGGAAAACAACCAGATTTTCTAGATTATCTGTGAATAAATAGATAAGAGAAGGGAACCTTGACTCTGATCCCTTACTTGTAGGCTGGAGTAGGTGCCTGGAAGTTAGCAGGGATGAAATGCATCCCAAAGAGAAGTAATTTAGGGTTCCCCCTTTTTCTCAGGTGGAAAGGAGAAGGGGAGGGTTTAAGAATCTCTGAGGCTCAATTCTCAACAGAGCATTTTTTAATATGGTTATGTGACTACAATATTATTTCTTCTAAACTAAGCCCTAGGACAGGGGTTTTCAACCTTTGTTAATAAGTGTACCCCCAGTGCCAGACACAGACTGGGGTGGGGGCGGTCAGGGGGTGGCACATGGCCAGATGTGGAGCAGTGGCAGCACAAGGTGGTGGGTGGCCTGTGCAGCCAGCAGAGGAGCACCACTGCCCTCACCCCCCTTCATCCCCAGCCCTGATCCTGGCAGGCAGCAGCATGTGGTGGGTGGCAGTGCTCCATCCCCGCCCACCCATGCGTACCCACTAGGGCCTTCCCAAATACCAGGGAGTTGACAACTCCTGCCCTAGGACATCTTTTTTCTTAATAGATAATTTAAAAGGCAGAATTACTTTTAAAAGTGAAAGAAAGTGGAAAGGGCCCAAACTTTAACTATAGCAATGGCATCAGAGTGGGGGAGAAGAGGGCCATGGAATATCTACATGGAGCTAGCAGTCAGGGTGCACAGGAACTGACATCCTGCCTCTCATCTTGCATTATCAGACTACAGCAGCCACAGCCAGTCCTAAAAATTCAAGATATAATTAATTGTTGCTTTTTCTTTAACAGTTAGTTGCATTTTTTTTTCTTGTCTAGAAAGGCTAGGAATATTTTGAGACACTTAATTTCTGGTTTCCGTGGTAACCCTTGTGCAAGTATGTATGAGTTATAGGGGTCCTAAATGTAAAGTGGTCAGTATGAGGACCCATGAAAATAAAACTCGGTTGCAGTTTTGCTTCCTTCATAAATGTATGGAGAATGAAAAACTGAGACAAGAAAGAACATATAATTTTCTAGACATAAGAGAAACGTGTGCAAACTCAAGAGGCATGAATTATTCCTCTTGAACAAAATAGGCTTAGCAGATGTTAGTGCACAAAAACCATGTAAACATTTGGGGGGTTTAATAAGGGGGAAGTTTAAGAATTCATGTAAAGGGATAGCCTAGATATAGAACCTCGGCATCTCTTGCACTGCAAACCACTGCAACCTAATATTTGCACAGAATTCACAGGTAACAAGCTTTTACTAGTCACACTGCTCTGTTCTGCTTATTCCTCTGACAATTTTTTCATGCAATGCACTGCTTAACAGAAATACAAGACATTCCTTGGGAAAAAATGTTCTCATTCTTTCTAATTATTGCTTATCATAGTTGTATTATTTTTAATATACTACTTCTGGAATAACCATTTCTTTCGCAGAAGCAAAATTCTGAAGCTGCCAATCAGCCATCTCATGATGATAGGAAATAAAACCTCAAGAACATTTTTTCAAATGGAAGTATTGAAATACAGAAAGCCATTCTTTGGGAAATGTGCATTTAAGTTGCATCTTAATATGATCAGTTGATTCCCAGGATTTTGCAAAAGACTTGGATTTAGGAGTGACATTTGGATCTCTGGCAGAGACCAGCAGTGTTAATAGAAGTGATATTCTCAGCTTCAGAGGAAATATTATGAAGAATATGCTAGTCTTCAGCACCTTTTAGTTTGATTAATTACCATTCTGCCCTATTACTGAGCGGTTTTTCAACCCAGGGCGCATCTGAGTGATAACATTTAGAAGGGGGAAAACAGCCCACTCTAGAGATTCAGTGAGTTAGTCAGAGAACTAATTGTATTTGAAAGTGTATGCTTGTAATACTAGGAAGGCTGTTACATGATTTGCCGCATTTTTTCACCTGTTAACTGTTGCAGCATTTATTTGTGCCTTCAGTATTGTTGAATATGCTTCATACTGGCATATCCAACGCTGTTGATCTCAGTAGAATGTCAATAAGTACAACAGCACAGAAATGTGAGTGCAGCGCTGGTCAGCACAACCATGGAACGTGTTATACAGGTTCATTAATTCTTGTTATAATGAAGTAGCTAACTTTGAATTTTTGGTTTTCAAATAGGCACTATTCCTCAAATTCTTAAGTTATAGAAGTGAAGTACACAGCCCCTAAACTGAAATATGCACCACTCCTAAAGAACAGGGCTGTGCTAAATGTAATATAAAAATTAAACTTGCTAGTCTGATATTAGCACTGGATTGATTGCTGTGCACAACACTGACATGAATATAAAGACTCCCTAAGGTTAAATTGGGCTCCTGCATTGAAATTCTAATTAGAAATATGAGTGCCCCAACTCTGTGAAAATGCATGTGTGTTTAATTATTCTCCCTTTTCACCTTATCTCTTCCATTATTCCATATCCCTTTCCTTCTTCCTTGCTTGCTGTTATCAAGCAACCCATGCTCCTCACTTAATCTAAGTGTAGGGCCTTTCTTTAAGTTGGCATTAATTGACAAGCAGTGTTTAATTATTATTTTTCATCTTTGAAGAGAACCAATATTAACTCACCATGGGCCCTGAGACAGCATCTCGCCCCCTTGATTCTTGTGGCACAGCTCTGCCATCTTCTGACATTTCTCTCCTGTTGTCAGTCAGATAGGCATTTCCCTTGCTCTAATCCCAGTGGTATTCTTTTCTATACATTATCTGTAGGAATTTCCTATCATTTGAATTACACACTCAACATTTTCAGCAGCTGATGAAGTGATTGAGTCAGTACCTGAGAGATTTATTTAAAGTACCTAGGACTGGTGGCTGTTTTCTCACATTAAATGTCACTTTTAAAGCCTTGATTTTCCCAACTAGGAGTGTAATGAACCAACTGCATGAAGCCATTCTAATTAGCAGTATGGTACATCATTACTGTCTGTTTATAAAGAGTAAATTCGTTTGTTCATTTTCTTAAAGCAACACAGTGCTGTCTTTCTGGGGGGGAAAAAAGTCAGGTGTCACTTGATTGACTATAAAAGAGTTCATCCTGACAAACTGGTATAAGTGGGAGGATAATTTAGAGTTCATATGTACATTTAATTTCCTGGAACATCATATACTTTAAGAACTGTTTAAATGTTTACTTTTCTCCTAGCTGACCCCAAATCTTTAAGTTCAGTTGGAACCAGGACACTCTTGACTGTTAGTTGTGAAATTCTCAGGCAGGAAAAATTAAACTGTCAGACACTGTTCTCCAGTGTGGAGACTGTTATATCAGTGAAGACCATGAATGCTGCAAGCCCCCCGGAGGCTGGGGGGGCATGGTGAGCTCCCACAGGCAGTGGTGGTGCTGTTGGCAGTGGGAACACGGTGGCAGCAAGCAGGGAGCTCCTGCAGCCGGCTGCAGAGCTGTCAGCAGTGTGGGGGGGAGGGTGGTGAGCACTGACCAGTGGTCAGTGACCACCCACAGATGCCACTGGTAGCATAGATGATGGCCAACAGCAATCGCAGACCACCCGCAGACACTGCCGGAGGTGTCAGTGGCGAAGGAAGGGGTGGCGAGCGGCTACCACCCACAGGAGCCACCAGCAATGTCGCCAGGGACTCTCCACAGGGGGTGCACCGCCACACTTGGGGGTGCACGTGCACCTGCGTGGACCCCCTACATGTCACCAGTGGTGAAGACTTCAAGGGACCCCAGTCTGAATCATAGGCTCTTTCTTCACTTTTGTGGGTTCTTTTAGATCAACTGTAAGTTGGGGCTCATCTTAAATGGAACATAGGCAAGGCCAGGCACTTTTCTCTGTATCTGTTTTTTGTCAGTCCCAACAGAAGCAAAGAAGAAACTGCTTCCTGTAATCCTAGCTTGTCTACTGCCAAAAGGTACCTCACTGCCTGTTCTCTTCCAATACCTGAGCTTTTTTGATGTGGGAAATGGTGGGAAAGGTAAACAGGAGTCTGAAATCTTGCTATTGGCCTGTTTAAGACTATAAAGAGACACATCCAGTCTTCTACTTTAGAGAGTAAAGAGGTAACATGCACAATGTCCTTAAACTTCATTAAAGAGAGAGATTTAAAACACTCCCTATAGACTTTCAAATCCCAAATAAAATATTCAGATTCAGGAAGCACATGTTAAGCATAAGCCCCCAACTCACACAGCCCTAGTGAAGTCTATGTATTTCGAAAGCTGCAGATGACACAAGGAGCCCAGAAGGAGCCTTTACCACATACCTAATCTTAATAAGATTGAGACCCACTTTCATAATTTGCTCAATGACAGAGAAATATAAGCAAGCAACAAAAGATGTAAAATATAAGTATCATATTTGTTCTATTCCTATGGAAAATAGTTTTGAATTAAATAGACCTTTTACCTATTCCCTTGTTTTTTTAAATCTGAGCCTGAAGAAACACTCTCAGAAATGGACAAAAATCACTCTATATGAAATTTTCAAGCATTTTTAAGTCCCAATTTAACTACAACTCCTGGTGGGGAATCCTGCAGTGTTATAGTTCCAGCATGCTTGCTTTGAATGAATTGCATTATCATGCTGAAGTTAGTAGTCTGGGTATTAATGTTTTGAACCAAGTAAACTGTTTACTTGGAAATAAGAGAAATTCTTGTACTTGTCTAGAGAAATCTAGTAATATTGCACTCTGACCCTTAGCAGTATATATCCACATCCCAATACTTGTATACCTTGGTAACTTAAGAATCAGGAAGGCAAGTCTAGGAATCTTTCTGTAAAGAGTAGCATTTCAAATGGTTCTAACTACAGTTCAGATGGAAGGATGGATTGTACTTCAATGGTTAGACACTGAATAGGAGACAGAAGATTGATGTATTCCCATCTTAGTCATGAACACACTGTATGACCATGACACTGTTGGCTTTCACTTCTGCTTTTGATGTCTTCTCTTTAGACCATCAGCTCCTCCAGGCAAAAACTGTATTGTATGGCACCTACTATAACTGAGAATCTGATCTTGGCTGGGTGCTCTAGGCATACTGACTACAAATAAAAAATATCTGATTACTGGTTAAAGCATCTCTGTGGTGTTCTGTTGTTACTCAGACTGGTTCTCAGCAATATCTATAGTGTAAGTGGCACTGAAATTAATGGAGCTGTAGCTAAAAATAGATGTCACAAAATGAAGCAGACCACCTACGATGAGATGTCCCAGCACAGCTGGTCCACATCATTGAATGAAACACAAGATACCCATTGTCCTGATCATTGATCTTGTGAGATGGACAACTTGTTCTCCCAGGGCTTGAGGGGCCTGATCCTGTGTGCCCCAGGAGGGCCTACTTTCCTCTCTTACAGAGATAAGTCCACAGAGGTCCCACAGACATGCATCTACAAGTGGCAATCCCCAGCTTTCCCCAACTACAGAGATATGCCTTAAAATTCCCTGGGGCATGTCTCTAAGAGGGGGAAGCCAGGGAGCTGCTCTTGGGGTCTGAAGAGCCTGATCCTGCAGGGCAATTCCCAGGGTGCACAGCATCAGGTCCCCTTAAGCCCATGAAGCACCTATGCAGGGCAGCTAGAGAGCATGGTCAGTTGTGGGCTCCCGAAGTGCTCTAGCCACAAAGCAAATAGATGTCTGTAACTAAATGGTGGCACAAATTAATACTACCTTCATTGCAGCCACACATTTTGGGAGTTTGTTGTGCAACAAGAAGCATGGATGTCTTTATGATGGCATAAAAATTTTTATGATGACACAAAGGCGACACTCATTTCCACCCGATGTCAGCTCAGGGTCTGGCCTTCTAAATGGAAATTTTCAGTAATATAGCCTTAATTATTTTTAAAAGACCAGCAAAATAGTGATCTGCTCAGTTTATAAGATCTCTAAGGAATAAGGCAATGGAAATCTCTTCTTGGAACTTATGACACTGACAATTTAGCTAATTATTTTTAGAAACTATGACCTTTTGAAATAATATTTTTATAACTACAATAAGACCTTCTCGTGTGTGAATTAATGTTGTACTGATGGTTAGCTGTGTTGATTGCACTCAGCCTTTAGCCTCATTCCCAGCAACACATTAGGTGTGAATTAATGTGCAATAATTCATACCCTGATGTGCCCTAGTACTAAATATAACATTGATTCAGTTTTAGAAATACAACATAATGGCACTAATATTTTCAAAATGATAAGTCCTCCTTGGTAGTTTCATTTCAGACCCTTTATTGCATTTGCTGCCCTACCTTACAATAATACTGTCACTATTCAGCTCTGACCATATACCTTAACATGAGTATTTGGATGAATAAAAAGGGCCAGTTCCCCTGTAGGAGCTCTGGGAAATACTCCCTATAGACTCTGCTGCTTTGCCATGCTTAGAAGATGTAGCACACATTTTGATCCACAGCTGGTCAGCCCTAATTGTCATGTATTGTTGCTTTGGAAATTAAGGGTGAAATACTTTTAGTGAAGTCAGTGGCAATATTTCAAGGAAGATGTATCAGAGTTAGGATTTCACACTCCAGTTATAGTTTACAATACTCTTCAAAAAAGACTGTTTTTTGTGACATGCATACAGTACCTACCACAATGAACCCAACTCTCTGATGTGGTGTCTAGGTGTTACCATGATAGAAATAGCAAATTATCCTGAATCCTTTATATACATAAAAATTATGTGTAAATTGATTCCTGCTTTATTGCTGTTGGAACCAACCTGCAGACATTTTTGCTTTCCATAGAGATCAGCAGCAAAATATAGGTGTTTTACATATGTATAGAAAGGAGATATCCACAATATTAATTGGTGGATTGATTTATCAGGGAAACGAATCATGGTTAGCATATTCTCTCTTAATCTTTCATGGTAACAACTATTGTGTCTTATTGTGTTTTCCTCGCACTGTCCCTTTAAGACCAAAGCCCTCCTGTTTAGCACTGCAGGGTTCAGTTTGCTTTGCAGCAGTTTCCCAGCACTGGTGGCTCCTTGCTCGCTGCCAGGAGGAGCCAGGGGTATTTTGTTGGTTCCTCTCACACGCAAGGTCTGGACTAGGCCAAGGTCAGAGACAGAGCGAGTGTAAGTTTTGCATGCATATACAGAGGGCAGTTGTTGAAGATCCACCCTGGGTATGATTCCAGAATTATGATAATAAATAACTGTTAGTTCAACCCAGAAGTATCCAGTGTTGTTGCTGAACTCACAACATATCAATAACCACTTAATGAACTATGTTAATTTTCTTTTCCTTACCAGATAGAAAAGAGAAATTTCTCCTGGTCAAGGGCTCTGATATTCTCAAAGCCATCTGTGTTTGTTTGTTTGTTTTCCCCTATGTCTCCCAAGCTGCCATCATATACCTCATCTCTGCACCCCTCCAGTAGGAGGGAAATGCTGACTTGGAACTAAGAGTTGGAACCTGATGATGCCTGGATGCTTGCTTCCTGCCCTTTAGACTCTCTTTGTTTTACCCACAATGCTCATCTGAGCAAGGGTTTTGATAACCAACGCCTACCAATGCTGTGAGAGGGACGCCCTTAGGTAGACGCCTAATTCTTTTTGCTTTGTTATAATCTTATCCTACTGTACAGATCCCACAACTTAGTTTTTTAGCAGATCAACCATAATATGAGAAGTGAAATACTCTTTTATCCCAAGTGGTACAGTATTACTATGTGTGATACTCCAGGAAGTGTGCAAGAAACACAACTGCACCAATAATTGGATCAATTATTTAGTTAGGAAGCATGTTAGACAAGCTTTCAGGCACAAAATCCCCTTCCTAACTGAAAGCTTGTCTACCCTCTCTCTCAGCTATGTAGCTGGTTCAGTAAAAGATATTACCAAATGAATCCTCCTTCTTTATCCCAAGTCAGATTTGGCTATGACACAAAGGATTTCTGGGCTGACTCAAGCATGCTGAAAGGTAAATCATGCACCAGAACTACTGCGCCAGAATGGCTGAAGGAAACACAAGTCACCCATTGAAAAACCCAGGGTTTTTTACTAATTAAGTTGTGCTTCTGAATACTGAACTGTTTGATTTTGGAGATAGTTAAAGAAACTTATGTAGAAGCTAACTGAGAGTTTAATTTTGTCAATGCTGAGAGGTGTATTTAGTGCAGATATGTCACTAGATATGCATATGCTTACATGGGGAATCACTAGGCTATGTATAGCTTCTACAGATTGGGGTGTTGCAGGTGGGCTTAATGTTATAAAGGATTAGTGTTGCCTTTTGCGACTGTGTCCCATGTGGAAAACACAAAAGGTAAGAGATGCTTGGTGATTATCTTTTATTGAACCAGCTGTATAACTGGGAGGGATATTAGACAGGTTGCTGGCATAAAGAGGTTTGCTTATCTCTCCCAACTGTACAACTGGTCCAATAGAAAATTTAACTAAAAAAAACCCCCTTGCCTCTCATACATTTCCAGGACCAACACTCCAATCATATTACCACTCTTTGTAACCAGAAATTCCCATCAGGAACACAATTGCTTCCTGTGTGGAAGCAGACAAACAAAAAAGAAAAGAAAAAAAAACAGGTAAATACATAAGGAAAATAAACAGCTTCCTCATCAAAATCCTATCTTTTCTTTCTTTCTTCCTTCCCTTACTGCTGCTCCACCTCTTGGTTTAATCAGCTTCAAAGTGAGTAATCCCTCTTTTATATGGGAACAGGCTGAATACTGTTAGAAATATATGATGCTATATTTATTGCTTGTGTCACTGGTGACAAAGCATGCATGATGATAAAGCTGATTTCAACTAATGCAATACACTTCAAGATAATTTATGTACTTTATGGATGTATTCAATGGGTTATCAGTAGTCTGTGGGAGATGTGGATGATGACAGTATGGAACAGAATGGTTAGTTAATACCCAAAAAGACAAAATAAGGCCACAGACAAAACTGAAATCTTCCAGGGTGTTCTGATATATCCTCTGTTTATCATCACACCCTGAAGCCATGAGGTAGGGTGGGGCAGGGGAGTGCTGCTGAGTGCTGGGTGGGTGGGGATTCAAAGAAGGGAGGTTCAAGAGTCTTACCTATGCTAGGGACTCAAAAAAAGTCCCCAGCTACTGCAGCTGCTGCTGCTGCAGCATGATCTGCCCACCCCAACTGTTGCTCCTACAGCAAGACTAATGTCATGTGGTTGATTTTGCTGACAGGGCACAGATTCTCCAGGGGGGTGATTCTGGTACCCAAAGATGCTGCTCCACCTGCACACCCCTAACTACACTACTGATTACACAGAAAAGACTCTATAGCCTAGATTGAATTATTATTTATCCAAGTGTGGCCCAAGTACACCCAGGGGTGTGCCCTGTCTGCAAGTGGAAGGGATGGGGTGCTCGGGCAAGAGTGCTGTGAGAGGGGCCTGCCATCTGGGAGCAGTTACCTCTCTTGTCTATAGATCCAGGCCAAGACAAAGTGCTTAATTATATACAAATTTATTGCTACACAAAAATAAATATGAATAAGAGACATTAAAAATTTACAATAGAATTACTATGGGACACCATATACGATAACCTGCAATCAACACATTGCACCGCTTTGAGGGACTACAAAACATAAACTGGGTGATTCACAGTGTAGTCAATAATTAATCCCCCAGCACAGAATGAACATTAACACTCTGGACCAGGTAAGTCAAGGCATCAACACAATAAACACATATAAGCATCAACTTAGATAAACCCAGGTAAGTTGAGGTAGCAATGAATTAAACATACACAGGCAACAATACAGGTAAGTTCCAATAATAGGCAGTAAACACATATAGGTAATGAACACAGATAAACCCATATAAACCCTCTTAAGGAGTACCCATAACTATATTAACCTCTACAGTTGAAGCAACACCAATCACAGAACATGGGGGTGCACTCAGCACCCCACGGGATGTTCCCTGGAGCCCCTCCCCTTTAGGGCCCTGGGATGTGGACATGCCCCCTCCCACAATGGAGGAGGGTGGAGGCTGCAGACCTTCCTCTCCCAAGCCCACCTCCTCTGTGGGACCCGCTTCCCCAGCAACTCGTGCTCCCTCTCTGAAGCAGCCAAGGCTCGTCCCCTGGTGGCCAGTCCCACAAGGGTCTTTCTCTGGCAGTGCCTCCGGCTTCTCTTGATGGCCTGGTGCCCCACACAGGGCACCCAGGGCGCTCCTATGGGAGCCAAACCCTCACTGGCTCCAGTTTCCTGACCTGATACTGGAGGTCTTTCTCCTTCCCAGGCCCTGCTCTGGGCACCGGTGCTCTTTTAGTTTAATGCAGAGCCAGACTGCGGGGCTCCAGTTACTCAACCTAGAGCCAGAGCTAACTTGAACAGCCTCAAGCTGCTCGCGAGGTCAGCTCTGTGTGCCAACCTGCGCACTGTGTGGGGCCCGAGCAGCCTCAAGCTGCTCCCAGGGCCAGCTCTCCATGTGCCAATCCACGCATCACTTACCCAGCCACTTGCCATGTTCACAAGCTCAAGGTGCTTTGAGCGGCTCCTAGAGCCTGAGCACTGTGCGCCAATCCATGCACCATCAAGGCTCAAGTGGGGTCCCGAGGACAGTCCTTTCCAGAGCTCCTCTCTCCTCACCGTCCCTTGCAGCATCTCTCCTGAGCTTGCTGAGCATGCTCTCCTTTTTACGCTTCGGGTGTTCTGTCCCAAAGTCCGGCGGACCTGCAGTCCACAGTCTGGTCAGGGAGCTCCTCTCCGCCTCCCTTCAGGAAAGGGGCAGTGCCCACTTTCCCGCAGCTTGTTTCTGATTGGTGGATTTGCTCCACCAATCAGAATTGAGGATTCTTGAGCCCCTGGACACATTGGAGCTCAGTTGGGCAAGTCTGTCAAGGTTTCAAAATTATGTGTTTAAAGGCGGGCTATGTCCATTGTACTCAAATAAATGGCTCAGTTTTCTGAAGTGCTGAGTACATAGCTGCTCCCAACTGACCATTAGTCATGTACTTTTCAAAACCAGGCCACTGCTTTACCTAACTTGAGGCATCCCGTTTTGAACATACCGAGCAGCAAAGTAGAATCTCCCCTCCCCGCCCCCTCCCCACCAGACTAAAACTCAGTGATTAAAACACCATCTGCTTTTATACTTTTAAACACATAAGATGCTGAACAAGTTCTGTTCTTTTTGCATTTATTTCTTATGAATTCTGGCAACACTTAATTTCCCCTCAAAAAACAGCTGAACATTATTTTTTTTCTTTCTTTCCAGTACAAAGTTTGACTAGCTTTAGACCTTTTATTTGTAACTGAATCATCATATAAGGGATGATTATACATACAGAATCCAATACCTCAGATTTCAGTTATTCAGAACCTCCAAATGACCTCATTCAGATACCAGTGCAGGTTTGCAATGTATTGGGCACGTCTACAAGAGATGCTATGTTGCTGTAGCGACGAGCTACAGCAACGTAGCTCATCACTACGGCAACATAGCATTGGTGGGAACAAACCGTGATGCTGACACAACATTGCTGTAGCATCTAAAAATAGCCATGAGCCACTAGGACAGTGCAGTACTGGTGGGTGCTGTGCAGTTATTTAGTAAGGTAAGTACTAAATGACTGTGTAGTACCAAATGCACAGTCAGGGACACATGTAGACATTCCCACTGTTTCCGCATGCTCCTTATCTATAGCCTCTGGTTATTTTTAAATTAAATATACATAATGCTGCTGTACAGTGTGCTGCTTCATATGTTTTAGAGAGTTCAGAATGTCCTAAACTTTTCTTTTTTGGTTTCTGTGCTCTCCAGATGATCACAGGGGTAACAAGAAGCTTGATACTCAGGTGAGATGCACAGTACAGGAGATGCAACACATTAGATGCTGCCTGTCGTTGTTGCTGCTTCCTTCTTGTGGTTGTATGCTTCAGATTATCAACAGAATACCACTTATACTGTATAGACTGGTTTTATTCCCAATAGGGTTACTACCACTTGCTCTGGATTGTCCAGAAAGCTTGGCAAATACACAAGAAAATGGAGCTGTGGGGGCTGCTTGTTGAAACCCCTAAATACTATTGCTATCAAATTGTAAAAATCCACTGGCAATAAAAATCTGATATTGCTTACAGGAGCTCCAAAGTCATTTCCTCACAGCTTGTTAAGCAGGCTTTCAACAACTTAAAGGGGAATCAGGCTGAAAGTAACAACACAAAGTTACATGTTTCCAATTTGATTAGGTGGGGCTGAATTATTTCACAGTAAAACAATAATAAGTAGGGACGGATATAAGCCACAAATGTAAAATGTTGAATTTCATTTTGGGTTCTCTATACAGTATCTTAGCTATATATAGTGTTCTCGACTTTAAAAAGAAAAAAGAAAGAAAAAAATGGGCAAAATCCTCACTCCATAAAAGCTAATGCCAAACCTACCACAGGGGCAGAATTCCACCCAATGTACCTTTACAAAAGAGTTTGCAATATAATGAAGGCAAGAATGAATAAGATATGGTGACAAATGCTGTTGGGGAATTAGTAGGAAGGAAAGAAAAGGAAGATTGCAGGAAGAAGATGGCTGCGCAAAGCTAAATGGGGAGCAGGAACATGAGTTTCCCTGGGGACGAGCAGGATCATGAGTTTTCCTGGGGACACCTGTGCCACGTGCACTCTGGCATACAGCAGGTTACCCCAGGTAGAGTAGGGGAGGCTGGAGCCAGCAACTGTGCCGACCCCAGCAACCTTACCTTGGATCCTGGGGCCCTACAGTCATGGTGCTCATGTAGCAGGAAGCCTGGCTGGCAACCTGAGCCGGTTGCCCAATTTTGGGTGGCACTCACTGCCACCATATGTGCCACCTCACTTGTTTTTCATGTGGGTTTTCTTTGACCCCAGGAGATCCCCAGCCTCCCCTACCCAACCTAGGGTAACCTGAGCAATCTCCCGTGGTCAAAAAAAACACCTGCAGGTTCCAGTTTTCAGTGGCGCATGCTGCACCCATCTAAGCCACCCGGTTTTGGGGGGGGTGTTGTGCAGGTTTTTTTACCTCTGGATCCCCTTGCAGCATGGAAAACAGCTGAATGTGTGGTATGTGGTGCCACAGCCATGGAGTGCGCATGGAGCATACTGCAGCCAGAGATATAGCATTGCCAAAGAGAAGAACGAAAAAGGAAAGGTGAAACTGTGTAAGTTATTTACAAAACAACATGAGAACAGAGAAAATTGTACTGTATTTCCTTAAGTAAGGATAAGCATGCTAAAGGATAGCAAAATATGTTCCCTTACTTTGTAAGCAAAGATTAAATAGGCTATTTCATCTTGGTTATATTAAGAGGCTACTTAGAAAGCTTCTCTCTTCTCACATATCAGTTTATCACTTAAAATTAATGCATGGGAAACAAGGATACTATGGCATATGCTACAGACAATTCAAATAAAAAAACTAAAAAATCACAGCAGTGCATATTTCATGCTTCTTATGTTTTAGGAAATTTTTAGAAATATGGGTTGTTTTTTTTTTCCTGTCTGACTTAGTTTCTCCCTTATCTCTCTATTTGCAGTACATTTATAGTACAGCCATATTACTGCTGTTTGACCCTCACCTTGTGAATTATGCCGGTAATAACTTAAGCAAAATAACTGTTTGGAGTTAAAACGATTGTAAGACTTGCAGAAACTCTAAGATTGGAAATAAATCAAATGAAGCAAAAAAGAATTAAAAAAAAAAACCCATGTGGTGGGCAGCTGCCACAAACCACAAGTGAAAGAACAAAAAAGTTGTAGCTCAACTGTTGAGCAGTTCAAAACTGCAAGTTACTTTGCTCTGGGGGATTTCAACTGTGTAGGCATCTGTTGAGTGAAAAATGTAGCTAAATGTGGCTCATGAACAGGATTCCTAAGTTAAGAACATCATGAATAAGGGAGTAAAGAACCAAATGAAAAGTACTCTTAAGTTTACTCCTTAGTCCAGATAGGAGAGTTGTTTTAGAATATAAAAGTTACGATGTCCATTGCTAATGACCATGCCTGCTCAAAATCATCATAGTAAGGAATAGATTTGCACAACTTGGCAGTACAAAGCTTCAAGAAAATAAATTTAACAGCATTTAAAACAGAGAATGGTATTTGAATGGAAGTAGAGATTAACTGGAAAAGTGCAGGATCCTTATCCAACTATATTAGATAGTTACATGATTATTAGTTACATGATTCTTGTTACCATAGTATATAAATGCCTTCATTGTAGATATCCTCATAACACCACTGACAGGGGAGTACTACAGGAAAGGAATTTGGGTACAGAGAAACTGTTAAGATTACCATGGCAGACTCGGTGCTTAGATCAGAAATTCTGATTGCCAAAATGGTGTCTAATCTTGGAAACACCTAGGACCATAAGTAAAGTCCCCTAGGCACCTACATTTCTGCCATCAGACATACACAGAACCTATGCTGTCTTAATAGCATTAAGTTAGTTCAACTAAATAGTTGGAAACATTGTTTTTTGAAAACTTTCAGGCATAAACACCCTTCTTCAGGCATAAGGAGAGTCTGCTGTTTTGTGTTCTCTTGGATGGAATAGAAGCCAAGATGCAGGACTGTGGTTATCAGATGGCAGGCAAGTTGTAATGTGCCATGAATCCAATGTCTATATTTAGACATTTTATTTCATGGACTAAATACAGACACTGGGTTTATGGCACATTATAACCGCAGCCATCTGATAACCCCAGACCTACATTTTGCATATTGCCTGCTATTTCATATAGGAGAACACAAAACAGCAGACTGCCCCTATGCCTGAAGAAGGGTGTTTGTGTCCAAAAGCTTGCAAAGAACAATTTTTCCAACTATTTTTTGGTCTAATGAAAGATATCACATTTACCCAAAGAACTTTGTCTGCCTGTACACTTAAAGCAACATGGCTACAACACCCCCTAGGTTCCACACCTGTCTTAGAACAAACAATCTTGTCATTTTTTAACTCACCCTTCCTGTCTTCCATATGTTTGTGACAATTGGTGTTGACTAGCTTTCCTAGTTTGCAAGAGGCAATTCAAGAGGGTTTAGGAGTAATCATACTGATTTTTGAACAATTTATCCCAAAATCCTCTTGGAAAGGGAAACCACCTAAACTAAGATTGAGGTACTGAACAAGTTCTGACTTTAGCTGCTGTTCTGTCCTAATTGTAGATGTCTTTCTGAGAGTACTCCTAGCAGCAGCAGAACCAAGGTACCAGATTATTTTGCTTTTACACAAAATCCATGTAAGAATCTAATCCAAAACTTTATGTGGCCAGTTTAGCCTATCTGAGCTGAAGTGATCTCTCCCTCTCCTCTTCCAAAGCCTTCCAGATCTAAATAGATGGTATCATTCCTTACTTCTATGATTTTTCCCACCACATCCCCACATAACTACTGAAGCATAAATTCAGCTAATTTTCCATGCTAAATGGCACCATGCAGTTCCTATGAGAAGGAGCTATAGTGAGGCTCTGAAGGCTCTTGGAGTATGGGAACAGAGCAAAATGAAGGTATGAACATAGCATGGTCATAGCTATACTAATGTTGATCTAATTAGCATAAGGAACATTTAGTAATGAAGACATGATGAGACACCCATAGCATAGGCTAACAACCTCCATATGTTCTGAGTCCCTATAAGGCTTTATTTTGTTTCTAGCCTGTATCTTCACTGCTGTTCTGGTCCATTCTGGCTGGATTAGAGTTAATGGGGATATGCCTACTCACACTGCAGTCATGCCCTTATTTTGCTCCCTGGGTATTCCATCAGAAGCTGTTTGTCAGTACTTTACTACGTCAAGCTGGAAGAAACTGCTTCTATCACAGATATTTCTAAAATTCCTCTGAGAATTAGCTCAGCTGAAATCAGGAGTTGCATCTGTGTAACTTATGAAAATGATACAAGAATCCTTTTTTCTGTAATTCTACTTTTGTTCGGCCCACCCATCTTTTTTTTTTTCCTTTTCCTTTTCCCCTCAAACGATCAGTTATAGAATAAAATACAACATCTCAGGATAACCTTATTACACAGCTTTCTTTACTTTTGTGCATAGCTGCTGAATCGACTGCCTTGTAGCAGTAAGCTAAGGTAGACTGTATTAATGCTAGCCAAAGAGGCTAAGAGGGAGAAGATGATCGGGGGAAGTATGCCGGGGGAAAAGAAACACTAGGGAGAAAGTAGACTCATTAATAAATGAGGAGAAATCTGCAATGGTCATAAATGGCTGAACTCCTGAATTACTTTGTAAAACCAGTCTTTCATAAAACAAGTAAAGGGGGAAAAATTAGTAATTGGGAGGCTGATGAAAAGTAGGCAGAGAAACAATTGGAAAACCTGAATACATAAACAAAGAAAGGGTCCAGAGGACATACGGCAGAAACTAAGTAGTAGATTTAGTATATGACTGGCAATTATTTTCTAAAAAGCCGTAAGGGAGGAGTAATAAACAATATCAAGAAAGTGGCTAATTCAAATGGAGTACAAATTACTTGGAGCTACAGATGGTAGGAAACAAAATTTCAAAATTCATCTTTTTGCTTTACAAAAAAAAAAATCTTATTTCCTAACTAGCTTGCTAGGTACTCAAGATATTTTGCAATAAAAGGTTTTTCACGAAGTACAAATTTTAAGCTACTAACAACATAGACTCATGAAAAAGTAGGTCTGGAAGGGACCTCATGATGTCATCTAATCCAAACCTCGGCTCAAGATAGGCTTATTCCGAACTAAACCACCCCCATCAAATATTATTTGGGGTTTTTTTTCTAGCTGCTCTTAAAAATTTCCAAGAATGGAGATTCCATCAAATCCTCAGAGTAGCCTATTCCAACATTTAACTACCCTCATAGTAAGAAGGACTGTCTCAATATCCAACCCAAATTTTCCCTGATGCAATTTCAGGCTATTTATCCTAGTCCTGGCCCCATCCTCTTGATAACCACCGTTCAGGCTTTTGAAGGCTGCTGTTAAATCCTACCCCCACTACCATTCCCAGTTTTCTATTCACCAGACTTAAACAATCCTAGCTCTTTCAGCCTTTCCTCATAAATCATGTGTCCCAAGCCTCTAATCATTTTTGCTGCTTTCCACTAAACTCTTTTTAATCTATCCACATATTTTGGAAGTATGGTGCAGTACTCCAAGTGAGGCCTCCCAGAGCCTAACAGAACCAAAGGATCAGTTCTTTTGATTCATAAGTGATGTTCCTTTTAATATGGCCCAGACTATCTTACCGTTTTTCTCTTTTTTTGGAACAAATGAACACTCTTGGCTCTGTTCTGTTTATGGTTCACTCTAATCCCCAGATTCCTTTCTGCAGTAATTGTGCCCTAGTCTATATTTCTATAAGATTAGTGCACATACCTTTTCCATCCAAAGTGTAGGGTTTTGAATTTTCCCTTATTGAATTTCATTTGACTGTGGTTTGTTTTCTGTTTGTTTGTTTGTAACATTTCTCCAGTTTGTCCAAGTCATTCTGAATCCTACCCCTAGCCTCAACCTAATTTGGTATTATTTGCAAATTTATTAAGTGTTCTTTCAGTTCTGTCCTCGAAATCATTTATTGAAGAAGTTAAACAACACTGAAGCATGGAGAACCCCATCTGATGCCTCCTCCCAAGTAGGGATTGAGCTACTGATGACTACTTGTTGAAGATAATGACCCAACCAGTTAGGTATCCACCTTGCGATACTTTCATCTAAACTGTATTTCCTTAATTAAATAGAGAGAATGTTGTGGTAGACAGCTGCCAAAACCAAGGTATATCACAGTCACTGCTTTCTACCCTAGTTTTAAAATAATGGAACAAAAGTTAAGAAAAATGATTAAATCTCTAGAAGCTATTAAAAATTAATTATTTTTAAAATGTGAATTGATTATTTTTAGATTAGATTAAGAGGTTAATGAAAAAATAATATGTTTAGACTTAAGTAAAGCAATTGATAGTCTTGCTTGGAGGAAAAATAGTATTCAATTGGCTAGACTGTGAGCACTGCTATACAAAATAAAAGCTAGTTGAAGAACTGCAACCAAAAGGAAATGTTAAGGGGAATGTAATCAAGCCTGGCAGATGAATCTATTAGCTTACTTCAGGAATTGGCTTGTCTTCCCTTATTGCTTCAAAATCATTAAATAATTTGCAGTATGTTATTAAAATGTGTAGGTAATACTGAACACAAGAGCAGGAAATAAATAAAAAATAGTTTAAGTCAGTGAGAGCCAATTTTTTAGCAGACATGCCAAAAATTGGTCCCCCTTGCCCTCCACTCTGATTTTCCTTCCTCTGCCCAATATGCTGCTCTGCTTTCTGCTCTCTGTGTATCTACTGCTATACTGCCTGTCCCTTCCCTTGATCTGCTATATGCCATGCACAGAGGCTGCCTGTGCAACTTGTGACACGTGCTGCAGGTTGGCCACCCCTGGTTTATGGTAGTTTTATTCTGCGGAAAATAATCCACACTAAAACTATACAGGCAGGAAATACTTGGAGTACTAAGTGGCTTGAACAATTCAGATTCTAATTTTCAGTTAATACCTTTTCAACCTAGTACCTTGAATAAAATAGCCCCAATTAAGCAGCTAAATTTGGCAATAATGCTGTAAAGATATTAATGCTGTATTTGGAGTATGAGACAGACATGTTCTAAATGAAGAAAAGTGAGAAATTGGATAAGAAGAATTGACTTCTTAAAATGTGTTTCATTGGATAACTCAAATATATTTACCTCCATGAATCTTCCCACCCAAATTCCAGTTCTATTCCTATTTTATTGCACAATAAAAAAATACCATCATTTTCAGTAGGCAATTACTGTATGTTTTCTATTAGGCCTGCGTTTGGAGAATTTCTTGTGTCACAAATTTCTCTATGCTGTATTGTAATTTTGGATAAACGTCCAATTCATTACCAAGATGAAACAACATAGAAAAATTGTAATTGTAAGAAAACATTTCTAATCAATATTTAAAAGCAGACAAAATGGAAAAAAGAATTTCAGTTATTGGCTTTGTCCTTCTCTGCACTTATTCCATTATAACCCTTGTAAGGTAAATAGGCCTGTTTCTGGTAACAATCCCATGCTTCCCTGTGTCTGTCTGTCCATCTATCTTGAAACAAACTCCAACTCCAACACTGGAGTCATACACAGGAATGGCATAGGGCTATAGTTATTACATATTTACGAAGGAAATAATATACAGCAATTCTGTAGGTTATCATTTGTACTATCAATATAATGTTTATACATGCTAATATTCAAAGTCTGACTAGAGACTTTGTCTTACTGGCTAGTGGCTGGTGAAAATATATTACTCAAATTCTCAATGATATATTACTCAAATTTATAAATATATATATATTTGAGAATTTGAGTAATCTATATTTGAGAATATATTTGAGAATTTGAGAATACACACACACACACACACACACACTCAAATTCTCTTGAATACCCCTCCTTTTGTGACTTCTCCCCATCTCCTTGTCCTTTGCCATTCAGTATTGGTATGCTTCTCACTATCTGTATCAGTCTCAGGTTGAGATTCCAGGGTGCTTTCCATTAAAATTAGTTTCTCAAGGATTTTAAGACCTCCTTTTTTCTCCTTTCTAATGTACTGTTGTTCTTGATCTGCAGAGATGCATTTTAAAAGGAAAACTCCATCTGTATTTACTTCTCTGAAAGATATTGTATCACTCCCTTTCTTCTCCTTAAAGCTTTCTGTGACAAGTCTTGAAACACTTGCTTCTTACATCTTCCCAGAGTAGGACTGGGAAGACCTCTCTACCCTTCTTCAGAAATTGCTTCTTTTGTTCAAAATGGAGGGAGTTCAGAGAGCTCACTGTGCACTGTCTACAAGGACTGCTGCCATTGTTTTCAGCAACAGGAAGATGTGGAATACCTGCTCTAAGTATTCTGCTGGAGCTCTGTTCTCCACCCCTTTTAGAAGTCGTCTTATTCTCATGTTACTTGTTCTCTCATGACTTTCTATAATCTCATGGCTTTCTATAATCTCAATTTTCTCTGCAAGCTCCTTTTCTTTTCAATCGTTTTAATTTTTTTTTCAAGATTTACTGCTGATTGCACATTTCCAGGTCTGTAACCCTGCCCCCATTTCTTTGATAGCTTCTTTGAATGTTATCAAACACTGCCCTCTGATTTTTGAGATTAATTCACCAAAGTCTTCTCTGTCCAAAGGGGATGTTTGATCTTTCTCCGCTGCTCTTCTTGTTCTGTTTTTTCCTGCAACAGACATCGTTGATGCTGCAGATCCTATGAGCTCTTCTGAATGAGGACCGTGCTGTAAATTTCTTCTTGGAATGTAGTTGTTCAAACTGATCCCCTTAGATGGGGCATGCATTTTACAAACAGGGGAGTTCAGCGGGTCAGGGATCAGCAATGTTTGTGGATTGTGCCATCTCATCCTTGGGTTAGGGACAGACATTCAAAAAGCCCAAGCCTGAATTGATTCAGTCTTTGCCTGTTAGTCTAACCTGCAGAGAGTGAACCAGTTTGCAAGTGGATAGATGTTTGGCGCACGCCTGCCGTGGCTCAAGCCAGAAGCCCAGGGGTGCTAGAATAGCCTTCACTTCTACAGGGAAGGTAAGCTGGGTGGTGTGCCCAGGCCTCCGCGGACCCGCCCCAGTGGCTCCCTGATTCCCGGCATACAGGGCTGCCCAGCCCCAGGGGGGAACTCTTCCCCCTCCTCCCTCTTCCTCACCGCCATAGGGCCAGAAGGCAGGCCCCGCTCTTCCGGAGCTCTTCTCCCTCCTCCTTCCCCCACTTCCCAGGGTGGGGAGGAGGACTCTGTGTGGCTGCCTGGCCCCAGAGGAGGACTCTTGCACCTGTTTCTCCCCCATTACTGCGGGATGGGGAGGTGGGGCTCTATGGGATGCTGCCCAGCCCCAGAGGGGGACTCTTCCCCACCACTCCTTGCCCCCCAGAGCAAGGGGAGGCTCTGCTCCATATTGGGGGGAACTCTTCCCTCTCCTCCTCCCAAAAGGGCAGCAGGAGCACAGAGCTCAACTGGGCAGGGTGTGGGTGTGTGAGGTATGAGGGAGGGTAGGGGGTGTAGGGACCCCCACGTAATCCCCCTACGGTGTGCAGCCCCAGCTGCCTGGCAGCAGCAGGTGGTGGTGAGGTCAGGGCACTCATGCCCAGCGGAAGCACAGATCTGGCCAGTGCTCCATGTGGGGAGGGAGTGGAGCCTGCCTTATCCCAGTAGGTCTGCTCCCTGAGCCTGCAGCTCCTGCACTCACAGTCAGGGAAGCCCCACACTGGAGCCAGCTGCATCCCCTGCTCTCTCCTGTGCTGTTCCCGCACTCTGCCAGGAGTGGAGGGATCCCTGCCCCCTGCTTCCCCACAGTGTCCAGTGAGCGGTTTCCCCTCTGTGAGTGTGGAGCTGCAGGCACACAGCACGGAGCCCTGGGGATAGAAGTGGCTGGCGAGGCTGCGTGAGGCTGCACTCCTTGCCCCCAACACAGCGTTGGCTATCACAGCATGGAACAGAGCCCCACTCCCCACCCTGCAGAACAACCAACCCAGTGTGGCCCCATTAAGGTAAAGGGGGCAGGAAGAAGAGTTAATTCCTTCCTCCACCCCTTCCCTGCAGCTGGGGTCTGCCAGCTCCAGGGGACACTGCTGAAGCCCCCTCTCCTCTGTTCCCTAGTGGATAGGCTGACCCCATCTGTGGTGGGGGAAGAGAGGAAAGAGGGAAGAATTAAACCCCACCCTGCCCACTTTGCCTTATCAGGGCCATGGCAGCTGGTGTCTCAACTAGGGCTGGTCCCTGTTCTGGCTAGAGAGGGCAGGGTCAGCCCTGCAGCTGGAGCAGAGAGCCCCGTCCAACCAAGAGAGCATACTGGGATGCTGGGGGAGTCTGGTTTATCTTAAACCGGCAAAGGGTCTGGGAAACACATTGCATAAACTGGTTTGAGCAAAATTGCCCCTGCTCCAGCTTTGCCAATGCCCCTCACTCCTGATCTGCAGCCCCCTGCTCTGCCCCCCAGCCCTGCTGGTGCCTCCCACTCCCAACCTGCAGCCCCTGTCACCCCCAGCACTGCCAGTGTCCTGCACTCTGGACCCACAGCCTCTTCCCCCCAGCCCTGCTGGTGCCCCTCATTGCCATCCCACAGATCCCTGCCCCCCCATCCCTGCTGCCCTAGCAGCTCCGGCATTGTGTGCACACCTGATCTCACTCTCTCTCACACACACACACACACAACATGTACACTGTCTCTCTCTCCCTGGCTTGCCAGAGCCTGCACGGGGAACACGTGACCCCCAACAGCCAGTCACCTTGCCTGCTGTTCCCAGTCCCAAGCACCAGCCCGGGAGAGAAGAAAACCTGGACATTTGCTCTTATTTTAAAAACGCACCTGGACACAGCACAGGGGTCCAAAAAATAGGACATGTCCAGGAAAACCCAAGCTTATGGTAACCCTAAACAAAAGTGAATAGACATTGCCTTTGATTCAGAAAATGTAGCCAAATGCCTGCTGTGGCTCAGGCCAGAAGCATGGTTTTCTGACTGTGTTCACTTCCTCCTACCCTCTAGGTCTCTGAGGTTTTCAGTCCAGAATTAAAGCAGCAGAACTCTGCAAAGTTGCTTATCACTTCCTCTTCCTGCTTCTAGGTGCCTCTGGGATTTGTAGTCCACAGTTGCAGCCAACAGTAAGTTTGAGTGGGGGAAGGAGTATATAACTCCCCTCCCTGGCCCCAGATCCCAGCCAGGGGTTGCCTGGGGTGGGGGCAGCCCCCCAACTGTAGACTGAGCTACATCTCCAGCCAGGTTTGCTTCCCACTCCCCCTGCCCTTGTCAGCCAGCTCTCACTGCTCCAGCTAGGAAGCAGATAGCACAGCCCAACCCAGGGCTGGAAAGCATGCTTGGGGGCTGTAATTTAATTTGAACCAGGAAGGGGTCTTGGGCAGAAGTTTCATAAACCAATTTAACCCAAATCAGTTACATTCAACCAGGTTTATCTCAAACCGGTTTTGGCTATATTGAAACCGGTTTATGTGCACTGAATGTCTGTTCTGTTACAGGTTTAAACCAGTTTCTGATCACTTAAACTGGTTTATATGTAATGTCTGTCCCTAGCCACAGAGGTCAAGCTTCAGGCAACCACCTACTCCAGTGATGTGTGACCCCCCCACTCCTGGGCACTTTCACATTCAAAAATAGTAATAATTCATTGACATCTACATTTCTGCCAGACACTTTTCATGTTCCAATCTGCTGCTATTTCTGTCACTCCTATAAGTTTTTCAGGATTTTGCTTTAACTAAAAAAAAAATCTATTAAGGAAAACGCATATTCTAATCTATTCCATCTCCTTTTTCAGATCTATTTCAACCACTTGTAGGACTAAGTCTCAATGTAAAAGAGGAACTTAGGAGAAATAAATAAAGACTTGATGTTTTAATGTAATAAATAATGCAAAATAACTATGCACAAATCATGTAGGAGTCTCAACACAAATTCTCATCTCCACTTTAAAGTATTCTCTGTCTTTTCTTATATCCCAGCATGTTGATTAGCCACAGGCTTCTTGTGAATATCATTCATGAAAGGTTCAGGGAATCCTGTCCATGTGAAATAATAATCTTGAAAGGAGGTTCAGAGAGCAAGGTCGGTTCTACTGTTTAGAGGAAAAAAGACCAACATCTTTCGTTTCTGTCTGGACAAAAATCCAGAAGAGAAGTGCTGAAGCACCTCCAAATAGATGCTTTCTAGGGAAAACCAAGTTTTCCTCCTAAGCCCTCTCCAGCTTCTTCTGGAGATCATTTTTTTTGGAGAGGGCTTAGGAGGAAACCTTGGCCTCTTGGTGCAGCAGTAGCTATAACTTCACATGTAAAGTTATATGGTTGATCAAGAGCTCCATTCTTTTTGTAATTGGGCTAAATTTGGGCAGAGATCATATTGTAACTGCTATTCTAGGCCTTCAGTTGATTCTAAAGGAATAGATTCATAGATGTTAGATTCATAGATGTTAGGGTCGGAAGGGACCTCAATAGATCATCGAGTCCGACCCCCTGCATAAGCAGGAAAGAGTGCTGGGTCTAGATGACCCCAGCTAGATACTCATCTAACCTCCTCTTGAAGACCCCCAGGGTAGGGGAGAGCACCACCTCCCTTGGGAGCCTGTTCCAGACCTTGGCCACTCGAACTGTGAAGAAGTTCTTCCTAATGTCCAGTCTAAATCTGCTCTCTGCTAGCTTGTGGCCATTATTTCTTGTAACCCCTGGGGGCGCCTTTGTGAATAAATACTCACCAATTCCCTTCTGTGCCCCCGTGATGAACTTATAGGCAGCCACAAGGTCGCCTCTCAACCTTCTCTTGCGGAGGCTGAAAAGGTCCAGTTTCTCTAGTCTCTCCTCGTAGGGCTTGGTCTGCAGGCCCTTGACCATACGAGTTGCACTTCTCTGGACCCTCTCCAGGTTATCCGCATCCTTCTTGAAGTGTGGTGCCCAGAATTGCACGCAGTACTCCAACTGCGGTCTGACCAGCGCCCTATAGAGGGGAAGTATCACCTCCCTGGACCTATACGTTATGCATCTGCTGATGCACGATAAAGTGCCATTGGCTTTTCTGATGGCTTCGTCACACTGCCGGCTCATGTTCATCTTGGAGTCCACTAGGACTCCAAGATCCCTTTCCACCTCTGTGCCACCCAGCAGGTCATTCCCTAGGCTGTAGGTGTGCTGGACATTTTTCCTCCCTAGGTGCAGCACTTTGCATTTCTCCTTGTTGAACTGCATCCTGTTGTTTTCTGCCCACTTGCCCAACCTATCCAGGTCTGCCTGCAGCTGTTCCCTGCCCTCCGGTGTGTCCACTTCTCCCCATAGCTTTGTGTCATCTGCAAACTTGGACAGAGTACATTTGACTCCCTCGTCCAAGTCACTGATGAAGACATTAAAGAGTATCGGTCCAAGGACCGAGCCCTGCGGGACCCCACTGCCCACGCCTTTCCAGGTCAAGACCGACCCATCTACCACGACTCTTTGGGTGCGACCCTCTAGCCAATTCGCCACCCACTGGACTATGCAGTCATCCACATCACATCCTCTTAACTTGTTCACCAGTATGGGGTGGGATACCGTATCGAAGGCCTTCCTGAAGTCTAAGTATACGACATCCACCCCTTCTCCTGTGTCCAGGCTTTTCATAACCTGGTCATAGAAAGAGACTAGGTTGGTCAGGCATGATCTGCCCGCCACAAACCCGTGCTGGTTTCCCCTCAGCATAATTTGCCCTGCCGGGCTCTCACAAATGTGAGCCTTGATAATTTTTTCAAAGACTTTACCAAGGATGGAGGTGAGACTGACTGGCCTATAGTTGCCTGGGTCCTCCTTCCTCTCCTTTTTGAAAATGGGAACCACGTTAGCCCTTTTCCAGTCCTCCGGGACTTGGCCCGTGCGCCACGAGCGTTCGAATATTCCCGCCAGTGGCTCTGCAATGATGTCGGCCAGTGCCTTCAGCACCCTCGGATGGAGCCCATCCGGGCCTGCCGATTTAAAGGCATCCAGTTCTTCCAAATGACTCTGCACCACCTCAGGATCTACGTATGGAAGTCTGCCCAATTGCAGGGCTGGGGAGGGAAACTCAGCTGGGCTGATTTCCCTTCCCCAGCCTGATCACAGCAGTGGGGATGGGAACTGAGCCAAGCTAAGTTCCCTTCCTCAGCTCGATCGCAGTGTTGGGGAAGGGAACTGATCCGGACTGAGTTCCCTTCCCCAGCCTAATAACAGCCCTGGTTCTCCCCTGTCTCCCACCACCTGGCTGACTGCTTTGAAACTCAAAATGTTTTGAAACTTTTGAAACATTTTGACTACCCTCGTTTCATTTCAAGGCTGTTTTGAAGCCCTTCATTTCATTTTGATTTCGATGTTTCAAGCTCCAAATGAGTCAAAAAAGTGTCGAAATGAAACAACCAGCAAAATTTCGCACAGCCCTACTACCCAGCTCAAGTTAGGATAACTTCAGTCTGCTCCATACAGATAATACTACCATGTTTTAGTCCTCCAATATTCCAAGATGCACCTCTCCAAGCCACTCCCAGCCCCCCAAATCAGGGATATAGTCCAGGTGTCCTGGCTCCTAGCCACACCTATTTGCTAACCCTCCAGTGGCAAGTCAGACTTGTGCAGGCAGCAAATGGTATTAACTTTTAACATGAGATTGCTCACAGCATCTTCTAACTTAAACTCCTCTTAGCATTTCCACATATTTAGTAAGTTATAAGTGTAATATAATTTCACCCTCTGCATCTGAGGGGGCAAATATAGCATGTGTTCACTGAGGAATGTTCCCAGCACTTTGTGAATCTACCTACTACTGACTACTGCATGCCCTTTCCTCCTATTTCCTAGCATGTTGACTGTCATGACAGCCACAGGATTAGACTCTTCATTTCTAGAGCTGGCAATACCCATGGTAGGTTCACTGCCCAGTCCATATATAATAATCATCTAACTTATACCTACATGTGGCAGATATTATTCCTTCTTATAGATGGGTAAACTAAGGCAGAGGAAGAATTAAGGTGGTTGAAGGAGTCATTGTTTAAGCTGATAAGCAATTCCTGGTTCCAAGTCCTTTATTCAGACCATTAGACCATACCTCTTGCATTTTTGCCTTAAATCTGACAAACTGTGATACTTCTCAAGGCTGTTGTTTTGATATTAAACTGACACATTCAGATATCACCCTCTATGTGTGAATTCTTACATAGTGTTTTGTAGTAATAGTGACAGCATCAATATTTAAAAATAAACAGAGTTGTTTAGGTTTAATGTTTGTTAAATAAAGCCTTACCCTATAAAGAGACTCTTTAAAATTCATTAAATTCCACACATGAATGTCTCATTAATTACAAAATATCATTCAAATTGGAAAATGATTGCCTCTCTCATTGTTACAGCTATTGCTACAAACCATTTCAACAAATCTTTCCTGAGTGCTCTCATCTCGTGATGAGCTATGTGTTTCACTCGCTGAGTTGCTCAACTCGGGCAATCACTTGCCCCGTTCCTGTATGCATTGTGGCAGCCCAGAAATATTTAAGCTTGGAATATAGCCTGGAGCTTAGTGTTGAACTTGGCCTTTTCGCTTCAGTGATGTTGAGTAAAACCAACAATGCTAAATTTTAATTCCCCGCTGACAGGAGGTCCACACAGCATGGGCTGATGTTTCAACACTGCTGGAAGTCTCAGATGAAACCAGGTAGAACAGCCTTTATTCTCTGTCATCAGAAACACAAATACTCAAGCTAAATACAGTAGAAGTGCAAACATGATGCAACTTATATTATAATGTTGGAAATCACAAACTTGGAGGGACAACATGTAGATTTAGGGGGACAATTTGAAGACATTTAACCTCATAACAATTAGAACTTTGATATCTGAAAAGTATAGTTTTATATTGCTCTTAAGACTATGTATGATGCTGTAAACTAATTGTAAATTTAAAATGTTATTCCTGCATTTAGAATCCCCATCAACACACATCCTGTGCCCTCCTCCCACACTACATATATGCATCCCCATCTGATATGTAGGGACCCCATCTAGCTAGCAAAATATAACATTATGACGAAATGAGGGAAACTTTGGGCAAGGACACTGGCAAACTCTTAGTTAGAAAAAGACATAGTATATTTAGATTTAACAGTTTGTGCACAGAAATGTAGGAAACAAGCAGTTACTGTAATTGTGGTATACTAATTACCTACCTAATCTCAGCCTTCTGAATCTCATTCTGGAAGGATATTTCAGACCCTCAGGAATGACTCCAGTATCTCAAGACTTTTGGTAACACTACATTTGTGTGTATAGTCACATAAAGAAATACCACAGTCAGTAAAAAAGTGACACTGAAGAGCAAAGTGGAAATAATGAATTCAGCAGGCTGCAAAAGAGACAGATGTTGAGTTCTACTGCTCTTTTGATTGACCTAAAAGATGTGTTATAGACCATTTGAACATGCATAGACAATTAATTAGAGCTGATTGGAAAATTTGAGGGTCAGTTTAGCTGTGAGAAATGTTGACTCAACTAAGAAAAAAATCATCAGAAATCTGCTAAAACCCAACATTTCCCGTTTCATCAAAAAAATAAAATAAATGTTTTATGAAAGCACATACTTTTTTGCTTAAGAGATTTATATTTAAATTTCATTAAATATATTTTGATGTAAATTTCTCAACTACTCTTACCAGTAATTTCAGATGATGTGGCAGTATGAGACGTGTGGAATCAAGCTGCACAGAATTTTATAAGTTAAGGCTAGCAGTTTGCATTGAGATGGGTATATAAAGCAATAGTAATAGTCTGAGAAATGGTATAAAATGTTCCCAGCAACCACAACCAATTAAACAGTCTCATTCTGCATCTTCCATAACTACTACTTAATCAAGATTAATTCCATTTAGAGTGCATTTAACTCCAAAACTCTAAAACACACCCCATAATTAAAGTATGTCAAGAGTTGTAATAAAGATTGATGGGAACAGGAAGAGCCAAAGGTGACTTAGAAAAAAATGAGAATCATGTAAATTATTTTCCCACAGTGAGTAACATTTGAAATATTCAGATACATTTTTCATTTCTAATTCCCCATCAAGACCAGGATGAAAGTGTAAAGATGTCAAGACAGTCTGTTCATTAATATTTATGGGAAACCCTGTACCCTTCAGTTTAATCTATCTGAATCAGCACTGACCTTTTTAATAACTTTTTATTGCCACAATTCATCTGGAGCCCTCTATGAGGAACACATCCAAGTCCAATAAAATTTGCTTTAATTTCTATTATGGGTAATATTTTCAATATTTTAGTGTATTTTAACACAAAACATGGAGAGACCATGTTACAATAATGGGTATTTGGAGTGGTTCTCAAGCCATGTGGTCCAAACTAAACAGAGTTTGCTGACATTTAGGGTTCTATTTAAACCCATGAATTATTATGAGTTTTCAGAATCTTGGAGTAGAGAGAGTCTGTCTTGGTGAGGGCCTGAGTTCCTCATTCTTCTCTCTGCTGCTAGGATATTGCTGGCTGCGCTTTATTAATTAAAGTCTGCCATTCAGCTGGGATGTCAGATGGATACTATCTATTCCATCGTGCTTCCACTATCATAGGTAGGAAAGGAGACATGGACCTCAAGGGAAGAGGAATAGTTCACCCATCGTTGAGCAATCCATAGATAATGTTCATTGGTGGAGTTCCATTATCTAATATAAGGATGTCACTCCTGTTCAGCAGCAACTGTAGAAAGATTTGTCCCTTAATACAGATAAAATAATATGTAGCTAATTGAATATAATCCATAATGAGGCTGAGAATGGTCTACGTTTTGACAGTTACATGAGGAGTCAAATCCTTTGCTAGCATGGATACCAGTCAGGACAGCAAAATTATGCCACTGGAGAACTGGACTCTTGTTCCAACTCCTGACTAGCACGTACACAGGAAGGTGTCTAATTCTCTTACATTTTCCTGTGATTAAACACTGCTAGTCTTCTCTGCTGTTGTTTCTAATTATTTATCTTATTGGTGTGGAAGCTGAATTTTAAAAAAACCACCACGAACTTCTATGGAAGGTAGTGCGTACACATTTATGAGATGAATACAGTGCTTAAAGCCATATGTAGCAAACATTCTGTGGAGCATTATTGTAAATAACTTCTTATTGTGTCCCTGGAGTTGTATTTCTTTACACTTTGGAGCTGTTTGTAGTCAGTGATTAAAAAGGGATATTTTACATTCATTGTTAGATTTTTTACTAGCAGATCCTTCATGCATACTCTTACATTTCTGTGGTAGTACTGGCATAGTGACATGGCTGGGTGCCTACGACACAGTAGCAGCAATGACTTCAATTTGGCACTGTGGCACTAATGTGATCATGTTGATATCGGTGGCATCCTTTCTTCTTTTTTTTTTTTGCTCCTCCCCACCTCATAAGTTGGCACCTGGGTCAGTGTCCCCAGTGTCCCCAGTTGCCCCACCCTGTTTACACTGCAGCATGATAGTATTGTACACAATTTACTACATGTTTTACAGGCATATAGGAACATACCATTCTTGCTTTAAACATCCTACAATCTATTTTCAGCATAAGAAATTTCATGTATTCCTGAATTTTTACAAATGCAGTATTGTTTTTATTGTTCTGTAGTTGAGACTGTTCTTTTTCATCATTTTAACCTGTGTTGTTTTCACAGCAAGGCACTACATAGCTGAAAGGCACACCCCCATGTCTGTCACTATTTACTTACTTCAGACTTAATATTGCTACTCAATCATGAAAATAATTTTCCTAAGTGCATATTTTCTTGGGCTTTTTGTGCAGGAGAGTGGGAATCACTTTAAAATTTGTCAGAAAAATCAAGCTAGAAAATGTATTATATTTAAAATAATACAGAGAATAAAAGCCCAGTCATCACAAGGATACTACATTTCTTTGCATGCAAAGGCATCTTGCTCTGCTCAATGCATGCCAATAAGATCAGTTCAGTCATTTCTGCTATACTGGGTATTTTTTGTTTTGCACAATAACCACGGTCCTAATCAATTTCTGAATGACTTAGGATCGGAGGTCACAGCTCACTGCAGCACTGCCAACTTTATTCAAGGGGTGTGATGATTTGTGGCAGTTATATTTAACTCAGATGTCAATTAAAGGACACCAGAGGAAATCTCTATATGAGCCAGTTCCATATTTTACAGAAGATGAGGCAAAAAGACCCAATGATATTGTGACTTTCCAACCCATATAATATAGCAAAGGTAATATCTACCAAAGGAAGTATGATCTTACTTGATGGGAAGTGACAATCTACTGTAAACTATGTCTATTTTCAGGATGCTCAAGCCTACTTCTTTACCATTTTAATCCATAACAATAAAGAATGTAATGCAATTACAAATATTAATGCTATTATTTTTTCAAAACAACCTATTTGACTTAACACGTAATTTAAAAAATACTGTCAGGTCCACAAAGGGAACTTTTACTACTTAAGAGGATAAAACTTATAGACTGACTTGTCTATATTCAGAGCCATTACTCCATAATGCTGTATAAATCAGAGATGCAGTTGTCATATAATATAAAAATCTACTATATTTGTACTCAATGTGACAAGTCCGCCATTTTTATCCTCAGAAACTTCGTGCTTCTGAAAAATATAGTGACCAAGCAAAAGAAGCACACAAAAGGAATATCAACTTTACAATTTTATTTCTTGTTCTGCTTTAACCTTTACTTAAGTTCCTCTTTATATTTTCATACAAAGAAAATGGACATTTTTTCTGGGAAGTTCACAGTTAATATTTATTTGGCTAGTTCTACTTGAATAATATATATTGACCAATCTATTTAAAATGATCAGGGGATATGATCACTGCTCTTTTTTTCTCTAAAGATCTCACTAGAAAAAATAATCATGCATATTAATAAGGAATACACACAGAAATAGATATATGGGGTTCTGACAGATGTGCAGCTTGCCAGTCTACTCATAGTGCTTAACATAAAGCGCCATGAGTTAGACTGACTCTCCCAATCAAACAGACATTTGCAGAGCTCCACTTTGGAGCTAATCCAAGAAGAGAGGCTGCATGTCTGCAGCATCACCCTGGTCCACTCCCAAGCTCCAGTGTCCTTTCAGGATGGGAAGAGGGAAAGGCATGGGAGGAAGGTCCATTCTGGGGATTCCCCAGCTGTTCTGGAGTTGGGGGCAGGCAGATTGGAGCCCTTAACCTTGTGGAGGGGGAACTTCAATACATCTGCCCTGCCCTCCAGCATTGGTTGGATGACCCCCCGACTGAATTTACTCCTTTCTCTTGTCCCCCTCTCATTCTGAAGACAGCACCTGGAGAAAGGCTAGGATGAGTCAGTCCAGCCCTAATCCCAGCACATGCTGACAGATGTTAATGAAGGTGCTCCACTTTGGAGCACCTTCATCTAAACCCCCATGCAGTGAGGGTTCAGATTGTCACTTGATCGGGCATTTTGAAAGAGCTCTACAGCTGTGCACTTCTATTAGTGCATGGCTGTAGAGTGCTTTCAGTGGTCGATTGTGCAACAAACTGTCACATGTCATTGTCCATAGCTATCCAGCTTGTGCTATATATTGTGAAAAGAATTATTTCAGTGTTTGAGTAGTACAGAGAATACAATACATAATTTCCCTACATTTCCTACATTTTCAATTTGTAGGAAATCAGGTTTCTTATTCCCAGGATAATTCCTTTAAAAAATTTCTTGTATAAATTCAGAGGTGTTTAGCAGTGTTATTCTGATTTTGGCTTAAGGCGGGGTGGTACATTAAAAACCTAGCTTCTGATAAAGAAGGTTGTTGCTTATGAAAACCCACACCTCTCTAAACCAGTAAGCCTCTAAGGGTGAAAACAAGTGTTCACTGTACCAGGTCTAGGTGGCTTACAGACTGGAAGTGGGTGCATGCAGCTCTTCACTACTCCTGGAAGTGGTGGGTATAGGCGCTTGTCCCTTCTGAAAGCTGCACAGAGGAACTGATGTAAGTAACTGGGGGTGGGCAGGATCTGAAGGTCTGATGGATCTGAGGGGGTGGTGTCCAGTGGTGGGTGGGAGAGATTTGGAGGGCAAAAAATAGCCCAGTTGGGGTCTGGGGTGGGATTAGCACAGACTTGGCAAACGGCTAGGCTTTCCAGCCCCAGGGCTCTGCCAAAAATGTGTGTAGGTGTTCAATAGATCAAGTTAACCCTTTCCTAGATCAGGTTAACCTGATCTTGATCCAAGTTAATGTTCCTACTCAGGTGAACTAATTTAGATGGGCCCCCCAAAAATTTTAAGCTCTCTGAACACCTACATAATTGGGCATTTAGATCAACCTAACCCTGGTTAGGTCACTCTAAATGTAACAGCTGTATGTATATACCCTAACGTGCCATCCTGCCCTGCATTCTGCTTGGTATGCATTCTGGTTCTTGGAGGTCTTTCTCTGGAAACTTCTGATGTATCAAAGATAAACTGGTATCTTAAAAACAAAATTATATTGAAATCCAGCTTGCTGCCCAAGTATACATTGCCCTTTTCTTTTAAAAGGTCTGTACCTTGATTTCATTTCAGAAGAAACAGGACTCTCCCTTAGAGCTTATTTGACCTGCAGGGAATTTAATCATAATATAATTTGATAATCTCCCTTCAAATTTTTAATACATTTATGTGTTTTTCTAGTATTTACCCTAGGATTTTTCTAGAATGGTGGTATCAGAGGACTGAATAATTCTAGAAAGTTTACAAACCAAAAATGAGTTTTTGAGCCCACATTTGAATCAGCAATTTTATTGGTCAGTATATCTAGTTAATCAGCAGTCCTCATTCCTCTGCAATTATGGTTTGAAATATAGTTGCTGTGCAGGCTTACTGCTGTGCTTAACAGAACATTCTGCAAGTTCACTGCCCAATGTGTATGGAAAAATGTTCTTTATGTTCAGCCTTTACCTGCTGTTTTCTAGTTAATTCCATCTCTCTGTGTCTTGAGGTTTAGCATTTTGTACAGTTTCTAGTCATCTCTTCCAGTTTGTCAACAGCATTCTCAAATTCCCCTTCACTATTCTACTGGAGAATAGTAGTCAAGCTTTACTTCTCTTTTCATTATTTTAATCCCCATACACCTCTGCCTAAATTCTAGAAAAAAATCTATTTATGGTTTCAACTGTAAATAATCAGTAAGATTAATGCTGTTCTCAGTTACACTCTGATATCTACTGAAATCAAAGGATATGCTCCTTGTTAGCTCACTCACCCCAAGTCACCAAAGCTGGAACTTGAACTCAGATGTCCCACCTGGTAGGCAAAAACACTGCCACACAGCCACCACTGCAGTATCTTGTCCAGGATACTGACAGCTTTATTGTTTTCACCATAGATATATCTCCTGTTCTGCTTTGCAAAACATTGTCAATTTTTCATTTTTCTAACCTGTTATTTTATGACATTTTAGAACTTGTATACATATCCACCTAAGACTCCTAAAAAAAAAGTTTTATCTCAAAAGATTTGCTCTATTTACCAAATACTATTTCTTGTTTCATTCAGTTTGGAGACTAATCCTGCTCCCATTGAAGTCATTAAAATTTGCCATTGACCTCAGTGGTTACATAAGAACCCTGTTGAAGCTTAGACATTTGAAATTTTTTGATACTATTAAATTATTTATATTTTCCTCATGTAAAATGGACATCCTCAATCCTGTTGCTAAGTCTTGTAATACATCCCTTTCTTCCTCCTGAACTAATCACCTGTTATTATTTTAAACCATTCATAGCTATAGTAATGCATATTATTGCATTGTATATGCACATCTCTGGTATGGGGTGAGAAGTTGAGAACAAAATCTTCAAGGAATGTTGGAACAATATCAACATTACTTTACATCTACATTATTGGTTGACCTTAAGTTATACAAGAGGTTGGATTCCAATTGGTGGGCGCCAACTTTTCAGCATGCATGCCACATATTAGCCCCATGCCCACCCTGAGTGTCATTCCAACCCCCTTCCTCTGACCAATTTGCTCCTGTGCTTTCTGCTTCCTGTCCTATCTGCCACTATACTGCCTGTCACCTTCCTCATCACATATTACTATTAAATAGGAGTTCCTGATATCAGCAAGCTCTTTACTTTTCTACTTATTGAGAGGATTGTTGGGGAGAGTCAAAGAATAATATAAGGAAAAGTAAGCTGGCTTATATAAAGAATTAAATAAGAAAAGGGGATAGGAGTGCTGTTCTGCATAAAATTAAAACAATGGCTGGTGTGATAGTCATGGTGTGATAGGCGGTACCTTGCCTGCAGTTCTGCTGTTCCCATCTCAATCCCCAGGGGAATGTAACAACTTATACATAACACTCTTAAAGGTATCCACATATCTTACCCCTTTACATGCTACATATCCCCATATAATAGTAATATTGGCAGTTTAGTTCAACCGATAGTTAAAGCACATTTTAAAAGGTATCAATTAGTCTTTGTGTTGGCTTTTTAGCTCTAAGTGATCTTCTCAGTTTCTCTGCATTCTCAGTCCTTACTGGTTCAGTTTCTGTTTGGTTTCCTTGTTCAGATGTCTTTACTTCTGTGTCATTTCCATCTCCTCTGTCATGTCTTTTGCTTTGATGTTAGCTCTGCTTCTTTTGGTGAATCTCATGATGCTGCTTCTTTTCTCCCCTTTACGAGCTGCAAGTGTCGTCTGGTTCTTCTTAACACCTGTCATTCTGATGTGATTACTTTATAGGATCTGGAAGCTACTTAATGGGAAACTAGTGCTTTTTGTTTCCACCTTCATCCATCTGAAATAAGCACCATGTCTTTGTTGTGCAGTTCTGCTAACTTCCTGGAACCTCTATCATAGTACCATTTTTGTTTGAGTTTGTCAATTTTTTTCAATGTTTTCACATCTTGCTTTTCATTCTAAAGAGCATCATCTATAAGATCAGGCAGCCTGGTTTTGAGTTTCCTGTTAAACAGCATTTCTGCTAGGGACAATCCATGTTTCATGGGTGTCGCCCTGTAATTAAGAGTGACAGGTAAACATCAGTGTCTGAATCTGTAGCTTTTTTCAACAATTTCTTCACTATTTGTACTCCATTTGGGGCTTGAAGTGTTGTGATGGAATCCATATTTGTTTGCAAACTCTTTAAACTCAAGACAGTTGAATTGAGATCTGTTGTCTATTCTCACAATTTGTGGAATCCCATATCTAGCAAAAATTGATTTGATGTGAGTGATGACATGGTTTGCTGTTGTGCTTTTGACCAATGCAATTTCAGGATAGTGAAAATAATAATCCAGCACTAATACATATTTTTTCCTGAATGTATGAATAAGTCAATGTCCACAGAGCTACGGGCTCCTCCGTGACTAATATATATATAGTCTGATATATATATATCCACATGTAATATAGTAATATATATATATTTGTGAGAACAGAAAACAGACCTCAGTTCAACTGTCTTGAGTTTAAAGAGTTTGCAAATAAATATGGATTCCATGATAACACCTCAATTCTAAATACCCACAATCCAAAGGTCTAGTGGAAAATGGAGTACAAATAGTGAAGAAATTGTTGGAAAAAGCTACAGATTCTCACACACACACACACACACACACACACACATACTTGTGTGCTTTTCATATGTTATGTGTATATGGAATTTCTTATAGCCATTTACCAGAGCTAAACTTTCTTTCTCAATTTGTGCATATAGACGCTCTGACTTAGAGAGTGTCCTAGATGCATATGCTACTGGTCTCCAGCTAACCCCATGTTTTTGAAGCAAAGCTGCTCCAATGCCTTCTTTAGAAGCAACTGTAGACAATTTAATGGGTCTTTTAGGATCATAGTATTTTAGTACAGGAGCTTTCATTATTTTTTCAATTGTTTAAATTCAGCTTCATCTTCTTGTCCCCATTTCCACTGAGCATTCTTTTGTAGGAATGGTCTAAGGTGTTTGGCCTGTTCTGCTAAATTAGGTAGGTATTTCCCTTCAAAATTGATAATTCCCAGTAATTTTTGCACTCCTTCCTTATCTGTAGGGCACGGCATGTTTGTAATGGCATTAACCCTTGCAGAATCGATTTGCACCCTTTTCTCCCAGATACGTTATTTCTTTGACCCTGATTTTGCATTTCATTTCAAACCTGCTCTGTGACCTTTTTCTAGTGCCTTTCTTAGCTTCAAGTCATGTTCTTCCCTAGTATTTCCCCAAATTAATACATCATCAATATAAACCATAGTTACATTGAGATCTTCAAACATTTGTTGCACCTTTCTGTGAAATATTTCAGATGCAGAACATAGTCCAAAAGGAAGCTGGAGAATTAGCTTGGACTTGAATTAGAATTAGCTTGGACTTGAATTAGTCCAAGCTGCAGTACTCCAGCTACAGCCTCACCAAGGCTGAGTACATCTGTTGATTTGCTTAGAAGGAAGTTGATGACATGATGTCCCTTGCCATCTCTCTGGGCTCCCTGTGCAGCTGTCCCTGTGATGCCAGCCCTAGATAGCTGGTAGAAGCTCCCAGCCAGCCCTGGAGAGCTGGTAGCAGTGCCCAGAACAGGGGCACAGTCAGGGACTGGAGGCCATGATATAGAATCTATGGCACTTCACCACAGAGACACTTCACCACAGGACCTGCAAGGAGAGGAGACCCTGGTGGTAAGCAGCAACTGGGATCAGGTGCTGGCCCTGCTGCCAGAGACAGCCAGCCAGCAGCCCTAGGGGGATATCAGGGCTGGGTAACACTCACCTGTGGCCAAACAGCAACTGTGGAAAGGGGACAGGCTATGCAGAGGCAGCCTGTGGCCTGCCCAGCGGGCACACAAGGCCTGATCTGGTCCCAGGGAGTGCACAGGCTCCAGCAGGCATCTGTGCAGTATTCCCCAAGACACAAAATGGCTGAAGACTTTTATACCCTACAGCTAGGATCTTCTAGAGAGAAGCCCAGCCCTGGAACAGAATAGGCAGCCAGCCAGGAGCCCTGGGGCTGGGCAGACCCGGTGCTAAAATTAGTGCCAAGTTGTGTCTACATGTGCATTATTGTGGTTAACTAACTGTAACTAAATTTGATACAGATATCAAATTTAGTCACGATTAGCCATTTTTACTGCATAGTAAGGACACGCACTCGTAGACATGTACCTGTACTGTGTAGTTAACTAGGCTAATGTGAATTAAGGCATCTCATGGTGTTCCCCCTTGGTTTCAATCCTATTCCCATTATATGCTCTAAGTCTCATAGTACACAGGTTTAGTTTTCATTTTTTGAATAATGCATTTGATATTGCATTGACCTGTGCCCCTGTATCTAACTTTAAAGTTACCATTAGTCCATTAGTGTCCAGGGTGATTGTTCAGTCCTCAGAAGAATGAATTTTTTGCATTGTGCCAGTGAGGAATTCTTCCTTTTCCTTATTGCATAGAGCATGCACCTGTTGTTTCTTGTGTGTTGCATCCTGCTCCTTTCTGCAAACTCTTGCAAAGTGATTGAATCTTTTGCATTTGTTGCAGTGCTTAACAAATGCAGGGCATTGTATGGGTTTGTGGTAACCCCCACAGCTGACCATTGTTTCTTCAAGCAATTCACTTTGGCCTCTGTTTATCTGCTTCATAATGATGTCCTCCTTTCTCCAAAAAACCTAAGCCAATACACAAACAATACAATCTTGTAATCCTGTCTAGATCAGCTTGTTCTGGTTTTTGCTCCAGCTTCTGCAGCCTGACATTTGTTATCTGAGCCACTTGGCATATTCTAACTGCCTTTTCCAAATTAAACTCATGAACTAGCAGTCTTTTCCTGAGGATTGTATCCTTTATAGCCAATACTATTTGGTCTCTAATCATGGACTCCTTTAGGTCTCCAAAGTTGCATGTCTGGCTCAGCAGGCTGAGGCCTTTGACAAATTCCTCTATTGTCTCACATTCTTTTTGCTGTCTATATAAAAAGTATACTGTTCAAAGGTTTCATTTTGTATGGGTATACAATATTCCTCAAACTTTTTTATGACTGTGCCATAGCTTTTCTGTTCTGCTTCTGATAGTTGTAGGCTATTATAAAGAGACAGAGCTTCTGGGCCTGCCATATTTTTAAAAAATAGCTACCTTGAGTGAATCATCCTTCTTTGTAGCTCCACTGGCTGTCATATACATGGTGATGAACTGCTTAAATTTCTTCCAGTTTTCCGCTGCATTTTTAGACAGCTTTAACACCTCTGGAATTCTGAGATGCTCCATTTTTTTTTTTCTTTATACCCCACTCCTGGTACCATGTATAGTTCTCAGAAGATTAAGGAGTTAAGCTTATAGAATAATAAAGCTTGTTTACTCTGAGAGCAATACCCTGCCTGCCATGAGTGGCTCATGCCTCCTGAATCTGGGGGGGCACCTGCAGAAGACACTGATGGCGGTGGCCCTGTTGGGAGGGCACCAGCCCTACCGACAGCATCAGTGTTGGCCATCGGGGGGGCAGCAGCCCCATCAAGGGGAGCACATGCACCCCTGTGCACCCCCTACCAGTCGCCTTTGCTGCCTGCAGTTCTGTTGTTCCTTCCTCAATCCCTAGGCAAATGTAACAACTTATACATAACACTTTAAAGGCATCCACATAACACCCACAGAGATAGCTTGCATAGAATCATTCTCTCTCTTTGTCCCAGGCACTACAGAAGAGCATTGGTCATTCAGCAGTAGTATTGCAGGTGGAATGGACTGAAAACTCCCCCTTTTCCATCTTGTCTGGTAGGAAGCAAAACATACTGCTGCTGTTCTCAGAAGTAAATGAAGATGGTAAGTGTCTGCTGTCCCTTGGTTATTGACAAGGATAGAGTCAAGACTTCCTATTAGCTCAACTCCCCACACCACTTTGATTTTCACATATTACTACTGGACAGCCAGGCAAGCATGTGAAAGAAATGTGATTAATACTTCTATCTCAGTACCAGAATAATGAACAACTGCCAAACAATGAATAGTGTGGAAACTTTTTTCCATGCTTACATCATTTAGTACTTAAATTCATACAATTGATTCCCTTTTCTTTATTATGGAAACTTGTCAGTTCAGATCCATCTTTGTACCTTAATTCTTCAGATATGAGCATTTTAAATTTCTACCAGCTTTTTTATATCGCTTCTCAGTACATTATCTATAAATATAAAACTTTTAAATGATAAGAAAAATGTTATATGCATACAGAATCAAAACACATGGGTACAGTGCCTTTGAGCAAATTCTATATGCTTGGCAAATTCTATGCCTTTAGTAAGACAAGGGTTTTCAATCAAGTGAAGCAGTAGTCTCAACAGTTGAGATGGCTTCTGTAATAATTTTGTAATATATGGTCAAAGCCAATGCCACAACAGATATTTTTTGTTTTAGACAACACATTACATAGAGTGGTAGTAAAGTAATAAATTATAAGCATTTAGATTTTTCAGCCCAAAGGTCCGAAATTACTTGACCAACTATAACATACAGGAAATAGCCATCAATGAGAAGAAGAAATTGGAAAGACAACCAGTACCAGACAAATGGGGAAGAAGAAATGTTAGCTAGTGATACCCAAGCAAACCACTTATATTCTCTATCACTTGCAAGAGAACATCTACACTAAGATCATTTCTTTTTTTTTATCATGTCTCAAGGAGTACTACTGCCTACACATGCACTTTAATGTGCATTAGCCTATTTTAATGCTTATTAAAGCATCATTAAAAACCATAGGCATTTTACATGTGTTGTGAGATGCAGCACTGGGCACTTTAATTAGTGAGCCATACTAATTAAAAGCGCCCCATGTGTCATGTGTATCAGTGTCACTGCACATCCTCATGGTGAAAAAATGGTGGTGAGGCACTTTGAACTAAAGCTCATCAAACATGTTTTATTTCAAAGTGCACCACTGCCACTTTTTTCAGTGCAGAAACACATGGCAACTCTGATACACATGACACAGAAGGCTGCCGAAGCGCGTCAATTTCTGTGCTCCAGCAGACTTGATTAATAGAGTGTGCTCTGAGTGCATATATAGGAGCCCCATGCCATTCAGTTAATGGGCATTAAAATTGGGTAATGTGCATTAAGCACCACTTAAAAATCATGCTTTTTAGTTAATGTGCATTAAGATAAGCTAATGCGCATTTGCTTAGTACCTCACAATGGAGGTACTAGATTTAATCTGCATTAACTCAAGCATTAATGCAAATGTAGATGTGCCCAGAATGCATCAAAGGTCATGGACACCAGTTTACTTGGAAAGAATAGAGACTGAGTTAATTCTGCTGAGATTCAGCTATAGGTCTAGCATGTAGACTCAGTCATAGGTTCTATATCATCCCTATTAGCACAAATATCTTCACATGGAATTTTCTAGCTATATGAAATTGTCACCACCAGATTTCTTCCTTTCAGAGGATCAGTTCTCTGTCCAGTCCTTGTCAACACCTACAGGCAATACTATGTAACTTGTTATTTAACATGATTCCAAGAACTCAATGGCTTGAGTACAGATTTTACTCCGAGTGCAACATACATTTTTTACTTTGCCTTTACTCACATAATATGCAGTGCTTATGTTGCTATAATCTCCCAAAATGAGACCCTATGAAACAAAACACTTCACCATACAAATAATTCTCCCCAGTGCGAAGATAAGGAAAGAACAAACCTTTCTTGAGCAATCTTGCTTAATGAACTAATAGTACATGACTTGCAAATACTAAGGTAAGGAGGTATATGTAGCAGGGCAGGGCGGGAGAGTCTAACAGCCCCACACCCTGGTGGAAGCACCTCCTCATGCCCACTCCAGACCTGAAAGGGCTCACCAAAGGCTGAGGAGCCAGGTCCTGGGATACAGTGAGTCTCCCAACAAGGTAGCTGACACAGGTGTGGTGAATGAGGAAGAGTGAGCCACGTGGACCAGCAAGGGAAAGAATAAGAGGCACTGAAAGCAGCCTAAAGGGTCTGTAGTGGCAGGGAGCAGGCTGCCCGGAGCCTGAGGTTGCCAGGGGTTAAGCAGCCACCAGGAGGGGCCAAGAGCAGGGCTCCTGTCTATTTGTTTCGTGGCACCATCCCACAAGCACTGAAAAGCTTCTGAAAGATAAGAGGCAACCAGAGGGTAAAGCCATGGAAGAACCACTAGAAGACAGCTAAGTGATAGTTTATTTGTTTACCTTCCTTTGCTTGTTTTGCATTTCTGACAAGCTCAAGGTAGCCTTGGGGTATTATGTACTAGCCCTGCTGTAGCAAAAGTGAGGGCCCTGAACAGTGGGTCTGTCCCAGGGGAGCTGGGGTTACAGGAGGATCCCAGACCAAAGCAAAAGAAAGCTCCCACTTACCTCCTGCAGGGTCTGAAGGGCATGGGGAAACGTGCGCGGCGAAACCACCCATGCGGTTAGTCAGCCGCGCTCCTATTCAGCTGGGACCGGGTGACATCAGCTGGAGATGCCACTTGGTGGAGACAAAAAGTGGCCCTGAGGGCACAGGAGGATGGCAGGTGAGCAGAGGCTTGAGGGGAAAGCCCACACCCCGAGGGGCATAGCCGCTGCGTCAGGTAGTCCGGTATGGTGGGGGCAGAGCCTGGGGAGGCACTGACAGCGAAGCCGGCAGAGGCGCCGGCAGTGGCGCTGACAGTAGAGCCGGCGAAGGCGCCGGCAGCGGAGCCGACAGCAAAGCCGGCAGAGGACCGGCAGCAGAGCTGGCAGAGACACCAACAGCAGAGCTGGTAGAGAAGCTGGCAGAGGAGCCAGCAGAGGCACCAGAAGAAGCACCGGCAGCGGAGCCGGTAGAGGAGCCAGCAGAGGCACCAGCAGCAGCACCAGCACCAGCAGTGGAGCCGGCAGCTGCACCGGCAGAGGAGCTGGCAGAAGCATCGGCAGCGGAGCTGGCAGCAGCACCAGCAGCGAGGCCAATGGAGGCAGAGGCCGCGAAGCCGGTTACAGAACCAGCGGAGGCATCGATGGGCAAGCCGGTGGAGGCACCAACTGGCGAGCCGGCAGGGAGGCCCCAGAGAGGAGGTAACAAGAGCGGGGCCGACGGGAACCCCCAACAGGGATCGCCGCAGGGTGCGGCAGAAGACCCCAAGCAGGGACCGATTAAGCGGCGGATGGGCCCCATTACGTCCCAATGATAATCAGCCAGGATTCCATACCCGAGTGGGGCAAGCAACTGGGGCTGGGGCACCTAGGCACAGGGAAACCACGGGGCCCATAGGTTAAAGGCACTCTTTATTCCTTTGTGGCCTCCTGGCCCACTAGCCACATCGCTTCGGCTGTCACAGTGGTGGGGATCGCACACTATGTCACAGGGTGGTTGGGATAGGGCACTAGGGATACAGGTTAGTCGGATCCAGGTCCAAGGGCCTTGAAGTCTTCATGTCGAGCCGCAACCTGGGGACACTGAGACTCGTGGCTGGAGGGCCACGGGAGACTGGGGAAGAAGTTGAGTGGAGCCAGGGACGCCAAAGGGCCAGAAGACCTGTGACCCAAGGTGGCGAGTGGCCAGGGTGTAGGGGAGGTTGGAGCTCCATGAGTGCCTGCCGAGAGGCGTGATGACCCTGGAGGGTGCCTCAAAGGGGAACCCCTCCACTGAGGTACCATTCAAAGTCGTGGCAGGCGAGTTAAGGGGATTCCCCGGACGTCAGCCAGGGTAGCCTTTGGGGTCCACTCGCAAGCCCCGGACAGGCTAGATTGATAGTCCAGGCTAAGGCCGCACGAGAACGCCTGGTAGAGCAGAAGCGGGCACAGGGTCCTTAGTCAAAGCCAGCAGCAAAAGTAAAAAGGGACAGCTCTACTGGCATGACCAAACATGCCTGGCTGTGATCTGCCCAGAATCTGTCTATAGCAGCTTACAGTGTACAAGAACCTATATAGAATAGAATTTGGGATAATCATAGTTAAAGACAGCAAAGATTTATAACTCAATCCTAAGTCCTAAAAACAGTCCTCATGAAGTTAATGAGACCACTTGTGTGGATAACTACTGAAAGGATTTAGGATCAGGCACATGATTTGTTGTCAGACTAATAAAGCTTGTATTGGAACATTAAGCAATATTATTTTAATTATTTTCAAATTTAGTGAAAAGGAAAAAATGTCTTAAAGTTTAAAAAAATCGACTTATTTTCACAACTCAGTAGGTGAAATACTCATATCTGTCCTCTCTACCACCATAAGGAATGGATATAAATCTGAACCTGAGAACAAGAAAGAAATTTAATCCAAAAATTATGATTTGTTGTACAAGGTTTTCCAAGGTTTTTGGGGACCCTTGGGGAAAACCAGGGTAATGGCTACAAACTCCTGGAAGACCATTTCAGGCTCAACATTAGGATAAACTTCTTCATAGTTAGGGTGTCCAGACTGTGAAATAAGCTCCCTCCAGAGGTGGTGCAGTCACCTACCCTGGAAATCTTCAAGAGGAGACTAGATGGTCACCTTGCTGGGGTCACCTGACCCCAGTTGTCTTTCCTGCCTGGTGTAGGGGGACTGGACCCAATGATCTTCTGAGGTCCCTTCCAGCCTTACAATCTATAAATCTATGAATCTAGCAGTATGAAATTGTAGTCCTACCACCAGATTCCTTCCTTTCAAAAGATCAGTTCTCTATCCAGTCCTAGTCAACAGCTACAGGAAACACTATGTAAACTTGTTATTTAACAGGGATTCAAGGAGCTCAAAGGTCTAAGCACAGATTATCTAAATGATCAACTAATGATCAAAAATGAAGATCCACCCACTCCTATCATGGCAGACCTAGCATAGGGCAGAGGTCACCAGCCATATTTCAAAGTAATGAGAATAACTCTGTATTGCAGCACTTCCATGTGACAGCTCCAGCTAAAAGGCAAAATTAGAGAAGTTTAGAGACTGTATACATTAGAAACTAGATCAGTAAAAAATGAAGTTGTACCAGATAGTAGCCATGTTCCCCATCCTCAGCAAAAAGATGCCCCAGGGAGAAAGGGAGCATCTTCCTGACTGAAGCTCAGCAGTGTTTGCCACAGCAGTCTGTCAGAGCCTATGTAATTTTAGGTACCCAGAGCTTACAAAACCCATCCAGACATACAAAGATTTTGCAGCTATAATTTATTTAATTACTTAATATAAGCTAATTATATAAATTTAGCATTTTTCATTACAGATAATTATAATTTATAATTTGTCACTCTCATTATAAAAATGAAGTATCTTTTTAAAAAGGAATTATTGCACAGGAATTATTTCCAAGACTTACGGTTTGCATCAGAGGTAGAAAAAGCCCCCAAAACTTAATTTAGCAAATGTGGGTATACACTGCATATAAAGAGCCGTGAAGGTCTCTGTAGCATAGTGGATCACTGTATTTGGCTATTCACTAAGAGAAAGTAGCACACCCTACGAAAAAGGCTGAGACAGGTACCTAAGGCTTGCTGTGTGACATTAAAGCAAGCCTCTCTTACCACTCTCTTCATCTGTAATAAGGCCCAGTGTACACCCTGGAGAGAACACAGAGGACAGCAAGAAAAATTATTAGCAGTCTAGAAAAATTACATATGTGGGAAAGTTGGAAGATTTCAGGTTATTTAATCTAGCTAAGAGAGGGCTGACGGAAAATTAGATAGGTCTTCCCAAAACATCTAGAAAAAGGGTTATAAAGAGAGCATTCAGTTTTTCTCTATGTCTAAACTGCTTCCACATTGCTATTTCCAAACTATTTTTTTATAATTCTGTTAATATGCATTAGAATGTTTTTTCCCCCTTTTTTGCTCTTTCTGTAACTGTCTACCTGTATTTGTCACTCTGTCAATTCTTTTTTCTGTGTGGCTTAATGTTGTTTCTTGATTCCACTGACTTATGTAAGGTTTGGTTGTTCATTTGATTTGTTTTTGGACAAGGGCTGGTGAAATAGCACTTCAAAACAAATGCTTAGTAAACGCTGACTTTGTAAGGTTTGTGAAGATTAGAAGAGTCATGGTGTAATGCAACAGTAGTCCATCTAGCTCAGTATCTATTTCTGACATGGTTAGCATGTAATTCCTCTATGGAAAGGTACAAGAAATTACATCAAGCAATATTTTGGAATAGCCAATCCATATGAATTTGCTATTTTTAAGTTTTGCCACTTTAGAAGTATAGGAACATGACTGTTTATATTCCTTTATTAAAAACAAAACTGTATTCTGTCAACATAACTGTAAATGTTCTCATTTTTCATATATGTGACCAATCCTGTTACGATCCTACTAAGCTCTTAGATTCAATGCTGTCTTCTAGGGCTGTACAAAACAGCAGCATTCCACTTCAACTGCCGTTTTGACGTTTCAGCAGAACAGTGTTTCATTTCAAGTTGTTTCATTTCGAAATCATTGTTCCATTCTATTCCGTCAAAACGGTTTTGCTGTTTTGACACTGTTTCGATGTTTTGCCGATATGCTATAATGGGGAAGCACAAAACAGCCTATAACTTAGTCATTTCTTGCCTGATTCTGATTAAACTTTCAGGAATGGTAGCCCTTTGTGAGGGCATGAAGCCTGCCAAGCTTCAAGATCGGTGCATGGGTTTCTAGGAAACTGCACCTCAGGCTGCTGACAAGTAGGAGCTGGGGAGCAGGAGCAGCGTCTTGTGATCCGGCAGGTAGATCAGGGGCCCGCACCCCTGGGAGGAGTCTGGCAGAGCCCCCGCAGCCATCCCAGGGGTGTAGGTGGGCCCCCAACCTGCCTGCCAGATCACAGGTCACTGCTCCTGCCGCCTGGGACCCAGCGCTGGGGAACTGAGCCCAACTGAAGGAAGTACCTCCTCCAGCCAGGCTGAGTTCCCAGCCCCTCGTAGCCCTGGGGAACTAAGCCTGGCAGGGGAAGCGCCTCCAGTCAACAGGCTCAGCTCCCAGCAGCCCGGTGGTGGGAGATGCCAGCTCTGCCTGCTTTCTGCCACCAGGCTGAGCTCCATGGGGCTGATGGAGCCAATCGGGGTGCAGCCTGGTGATGAGAGGTGCGGTGAGCCATGGCTGCGCTCCCCACCGAGCTGAACCACATGGGGCTGCAGCCCTGGCTCTCCCCTGTCTCCCACCACCTGGCTGGCTGCTTCAAAATTTGAAACATTTTGACTGGCCTCATTTCACTTTGAGGCTGTTTTGAATCACTTTGTTTGATTTCGATTTTACTGTTTTGAGCTCAAAATGAGTTGAAACAGCATTGAAACAAAACAGCCAGCACAATTTCGCACAGCCCTACTGTCTTCTCTTTTCACAAAATACCAATGTTCACATTTAATATTTCAGACTCAAAATTGCTCATCTAAAATATTATCCAATCAAATGTATGTTTGCAATACCAGCTTGGTACAGACTAAATGTTACTTGGAATCAAATATATCTATGATAACAAGTATGCATATTTGACCAATTTGAAAGCAGTAAGAATTTCACTAAGGGAACATGCACAGTTGAAATGAACCAAAGCACTAGTATTCACATATTGTGATTATTTTTTTCTAGTACACAACCAGCTGTATTGTTATAGCACCAAAATATGTAGATAACTCAGTTACACTATTAATATACTTACCACCACTTATAAATTATCATATTCCCATAATTTTATTAACAGTCTGTGTAAGATGCTAATGTTGAAAGCTACATTCCAGTTGTAATCTAATTGTTTCATGCTTCTATTGATTTTTTTTTTCATACTCACAAACCATAAACCATAAACAGGTCAAGGCATCTGTTGCTGTGCACATTGAATACATGATAAATAACGTATGGATCAAAACAATTGCTTGTCCCCAGTTCTGATCCCAGTATCCCTTGCTTTGAAACAAATGTTCTGGGTCACTGAAGAGTTTCAAAATGTAGGTCAGGCATCACATGTTTTAACAGACTGCTAAGGGAAAAGATAGGGATGATTGGGCTGTAGATATTGAAGTAATTAAGCTATAAACAGCTACTGTAAGAGCTTTTTTAGCATCCAAAGACTTTAGAGGAAGCCTTTTGCTGCTGTTCTTTGCCAACTTTGCCAAACCTCCTGTTCTACAGATATTGGAGTATGTAGACAGTGCTATGAAGCCTACATCTTTAGAATTTATGTCAAAACAACACCCTATCTTATGCATTATGATGCAGCCTATATTCTTCATAGTACCTCCTCTTCAACAAGTGTACAGGACAGACAACAGCAACCTAATGAACACCTATTCATGTTTTATGTTCATTATTCAATTTGTTGTCCTAGATGTAATTGCTGCTCACTATTTAAACCCTACTCTGAAGGTAGAATTGTTAATTTCCTTGTGGGCTTTTCAATGGTACTCATGACAATACTGTTCGAGTGCCTCAAAAAATAACTAATTCATTTTCACAACACCTGTATGAAGTGAGAAAGATTATCCTTATCCCTTACAGATGAGCAACTAAAGTATAGAGAGACTAATTTGGGCACTATTTGAATTGTCTTGGGTCAAATTTTTCAGAGTACTTATCATTATATAACATTTTAAATGTTAAAAGCACAGCTCCTGTTGACTACAGCTGCAGCTATAAACTGTTAAGCAGTTCTGCAAATCAAACCCCAGGGTATCAAGCGTCAAGTCCACTGTGCAGACCTCTGTTAGTTGAGTTAATTGAGTCAGTGATAGCAGTTCCAGGATATTATTCTCTATGAGGGTCAACATTAAGGCTAGGGACAGAAGTTACACATAAACTGGTTTAAGCGATCAGAAACTGGTTTAAACTAGAGGTGCACTGATACATCGGTCCCATATTGGATCGGCACTGACATAAGGAAAAATGACTGCATCACCAATCAGCATTTTTTGGCTCATGTGGCCAATAACGTGGCCAATAAATGCCCCATGCATGCGCTCAGCCACAGTGCAGCTAGCAGGCAGCCTGGAGAGCAGCCGGGTTCAGCTGGTAAGTCTCGTGTGAGGGAAAGGGCATGGGGTGGGCAGATCGGGGCCTCAGCGGTGAGGGAGGGGCTGGGGCTGGGGCTCAGGCAGGGGAAGGCACAGGCACTGACCAGCTGGGGCGTGGCGTGGGACAGAGCCATGAGCAGCTTGTCCGGGGGAAGTGAGGGGGTGGTTTCTGCCACTGCACATGCCCCAGAAGGGCATGAGGGGGTGCATAGCCCCAGATCTGTGCACGGAGTGAGGGCAGGCTGCTGCTGCAGCTTAGACTAACCTGCAAAGACTGAATCAATTCAGCCTTGGACTTTTTGACTGTACTTAGTCCATGGGGTGTGAGACAGACTTTGCCTGTGGGTTTAATAGAGGAATCTTAGGCTTCAGTCTAGGCTGTGGAAGAGCATGAATCCTAATAAGCATTACATTTCCTCTAAGATTTAATTCCTTTTGTCTTGGCATCTTCTGTCTGTTCCTTTCCCAATTCTGTCTTTTCCCTACCCCTTGGTTCTTCATCCCAGTCACATTCCCCTTGCCTAGATAATCCTATTCTTTCTCAGGCTACTCCTCATCTGAATCCCTGGCTTCTCCCCCACAATTTAAGTCCCAGTCTCCTTGGCTAAGCACAGACATTCAAAAAGGCCAAGGTGGAATTGATCTAAGTTATGCAGTTTTCTGTAAACAGTGTAGCCTGAATCAGTAGTGAGCAGAACACACATTCGCCCTTTGATGGAGATGCACACAGGCTACCTGCACTAGCGGAGGCCAGCAGGTTCGCGGTACTCCTGCATGCCTCCCAGCATGCCCCACAGGCTTCCCAGACTGCAAGAGACTGCTGAGTGCAGCTGAATGCCTAGCCACCCCTGATTGGCTGCCAGGCATGGGTGAGCACTTGCCCCAAGCCCCACCATGTCCTGAGTCAGCCACAGGCACCTGTCAGCTGCAGGCAGGCAGTGCAAAGTCAGGAAAGGGAGGTGTCTGTGTCCCCACATGAACCCTATCACAAAACACCCCATGATGTACACACAGACCTGACGCTGAGCCCAGGAGAACCCCTGTGAGCGTCAATCCCAGTTCCTTCTCCACATCCTAGTTTCCTGGCTAGTTTTTCTCTCCCCATTTAGCCACTCCCTCTACTTTCATTTCCCTGCTGTTGGTTCACAGTCTCTCCCGACTGTCAGCCTCTGTCCTTGAAGTTCCTAATCCATTGTGCAGGCATTCCCAGTCCCTCTCTAACCTTCTTATTCAGTCTGTGTTTCTTCCCTTAGCCTCCATTCTACACTAGACCACATCCAGGTCCTAATCTGGCTCTTGTTCCCACCTTCCTCTTCAGGCAATTGTAGTCCAAGTTTGTCTGAATTGGAATCCAAGTGTACAGCATGCAGCTTTCTTCTTTCCCACTTTACCCACCTGGGTAACAGCACTGCCAGAAAAAAGTTAAACAATCTCTCTAGTCCTGGTTCCAGTGGCTAACCTTATCCTGGCTGACAACAGTGGGAAGAAGCATTTGCAGGAAAAAACCTAGTGGGTGCATCTACGTCAGATGCTTTGCTGTGCAGCAGAGCTAATTACTGTGCAGTAAGTGCCTGCGTCTGGGCCCTGCAATTGTGGAAGGGCCCTGCAATTGTGGAAGAGGGGCTGGGAGCTCCCTGCTGCCAGGGAAGGTTGATAGAGCATGCTGGCAGCTCCTGAGGGCAAGGAGCAATGCCCCAGCCCTTGCCAGGAGAAAGCTGTCTCCTGGCCCCTGAGCTAGCACCCAGAGGGAGCCTAGCTGCTGCCAGGGCCCGTTGCAGGGTGGTAGGGAGCAGGAGCAGATTGCTGCTAGGAGCATCAAATCTGGTCCCATATCCCAGCACATGTAGACACATGCCCAGGAGAGTTTACTCTCAAGTAGTTTACTCATGAGTAAACTGCTCCCGGATTATTTGCACATGTAGATGCACCCACTGAGTCTTTGTTTCCCTGGGGTGGAACATACTCAACACAGATAGGTTCTTTCAGGATATTAAAAAAGAAGCTCTAACAAGTCTCTTAAGAATTTTTAAATCTCAGGTTGCACAGGCATGTAATTTAACCAGTTCTGGTAGAATTTTCACAGTAACAACAAAAGGCATATATTTAATTAAATATTATTCCCCTGTCAACTTTCAAGCCCCTGCTTGAAGTCCTGGGATTGTTAGAGTTTCTCAAGAAAGTGTTTATAAGATGTCCTTGAGCCTAATTCCCAGAAATAGATTAAGCATTATAGATAGTTTTGCTGGGACCCCAAAACTTAGCAGATTGCAAAGTTATAAAGCATGGAAAGGTAACTGTCTCACAAAGTATGTGTTGACTCTGCAAAATATGTGGTCTGTTTTTCAAAAGGCACCTGCCAGAACTTTGCCGATGCATCAAGCACAGGGAAATAGTTGATATTAAGCAAAATCTTTTGCCCTTTTGCATATTTGTTTAGTTCCATTGAGTGTATCATATCTACAGTGCCAGAGTAAAGTCTTCTAACATTGAGAGGAGAAATTTACCAGGTTTTCTCACTTTTGTTAGCCCTTTGTACTGAGAATAGTACATTTAATATTCACCCATAACATTTTCTGGACTTCCTTTGCCTGGCTAACTCTAATTGCTTTGTCAAGGGGTAATTCTGGGTCTTTCAGTAGTCTCACTCTCTCTCTCTCTCTCTCTCTCTCTCTCTCTCTCTTTCTAGGAACTCTATTAGATACCCAAAATTACGAAATTATGTCTTCAGCATGAGATCAGTCACAAACTCCTCTGTGTTATAGGCTTTAATCTCTCTCTCATGTATTTCATTTCATACTGAATGCAATACTTCTCAAAAGTTTCATAGTTAACCTCCTCTGCCCATATCGACTAAAAACAATCTTAAAAAAAGGGCCCAATGATTCAGAGCCAACTATTGTCAAAAGTAAGAGCGTCTTCTGACTGTCTTCTTTTTTGCTAGCACTCGCTGCTTTCATATACATAGCAAAACACTGTTTATACATTCTCTAACTGTGCACTGGAAATTACTGAAAAGTTTTGACTTTGGTCAAAACGTTGGCTTTCAACTACCTCTGTTCTTCCACTTAGAGTGCCATTTTAGGGTAGAAACAGATGTCAATAAATTAAGCAAATCAGCTGTGCCGGGATTTCTCCCAGCATACCTAATCCACTTCGTTGGGTGAAACATGACATTCTTGTCCTGCCTCTTGATGCTGTGGGACAAAGGGCAATGCATTTTCTTGGGACTTGGAGGGCCTGATCCTGCTCAGGAATTCCTGAGGTGCTCAGGACCAAGATCTCTAGAGTCCACCTCGGTAAGCAGAGAAAGTTGGGGTTTCTCCACTTACTGATATGTGCCACAGAGACCCCAAAACACATCTTGGCAAGCGGGGAATGCTGAGAAGGTGCTTCCAACACTGGGGTGCCCAGTCCTACCCAGGACTTCCCAGGGTGGTCAATATCAGGCCTTTCAAGCCCCTGGAGCACCAGTCCTTGGTGGCTGAAGCTGCCCATGCTCTTACACCGTAAAATAAATAGATTTCCAACACAAATAGCACCATAAATTGATACCACTTTTGTGGAAGCCACTATTTTTAGTGTGACAGGGGATGTAGGCCTTTCTTGGCCATTGTGCCACCACAAAAAAAATTATGGCAATACAAAGGAAACACAAGACAACATCTGTTTCCATCCTTATTTTTGTTTCATTCCTGGTATGTAAAATATTCAGTCACAGAATCACACAGAACCTGAGCAGAGAATTCACCCCAGTGAGCTGGCTGAATTTTCATATGAATAGTTATAATCTTCTTTTCTTAAACTTTCTCTAGTTTTACCTGGATAAGTGATTTTCACTTCCTGTCCTAAACTGCATTGCCATGCACGGTTAAATAGCTGAAAGGTAGACAATTGTCAGTCCTCTGGATCATGGTACACACATAAGAGGTCTAGTCAGAAGTCTGATGAGCAGGGATGCGGGTTTTCTGTTTCCCACCGAAAAATGGAGTAAACCGCAGATTTAACCTTTTACCAGAGGCAAATACAGATTTATCGTTTTATGAGAGAAACCTGTAGATTTTGCAATGAGGTCCCCACAGGCTGGCAGAGTTCCAGCCTGAAGAGAGCTGGGAGGAAGAGGGAGAAAGGTGGTGAGATGGGGTGCCATGTGAATGTACATGCAGAGAGGGAGGGAGCTGGGCAGGGCTGGGGCTGCTGCCCAGCCAGGTGGTGCTTGGGGTCCGGGGCCACAATGTATGGCTGAAGGGCCTCAGCGGGGAGCAGGGCAGGCTGGCTACCCACTGCCATGTGCACGCCCAGGAGGAGGGGGGGACCTGCGCCCCCCCAAATCTGTATGCAAGGAAGGTGCAGGCTGCAGGCTTGGACTCTCACCCTGGTTCCCTCCCCCGGGGCCTCCGCAACCCAGAGGGCACAACCTGGCACGGCGGGCACCAGTGGAGCCATGCAGGGATCTTCTCACCACTGTGAGCTCTGTGCTGCCCTGGCGATTTGCCCCCTGCGTGTGCCGCTGCTTTGAGGGGCACAACCCTGTGCTGCTGCCCTCACTCAGCCCTGCACACAGGAGACATGTCGCCAGGGCAGTGTGAAGTGAGCAGCAGCAAGCAGCTTCTCTGCATGGCTCCAGGTTGCACCTGTCAGGCTGCAGAGCTCCCAGGAGAAGGAAGCAGGGTGGCAGGGAACGGTGGGCCCACGCAGAGAAGCTGCTTGCCACTGGAAGCTCCACCCTGCTTCCCTCTTCCAGGGCCTCCCCTGGGGCCTGTCTCATTTGTTAAGCTGCATAACATGAGAGCATTCTGTACGTTCAAATGAAATGAATATTAAGACAACTCTTTACAAGGGTGCTGCAGCATTTAGTCTGTTTTGATATAGCTAGAATGCTAACTTCATGGTGTTTTCCCCTCCTTTATGTCAACTGCTAAAAACACTAGGCAATAAATTTCTTGTTTCATTGTTTTTATTGCCATCTTGTATTTGACTTTTTTTACCTCAATGTTTTTATTGTAAATCACACTTCTCTAGTCTAGTATTGCTGCTTATCTATGCTGCTCAGATTACATTGTACAATCCTGTATCAATGATCAAGTGAATTGATCATTGATTATTGAAGCATTCTTACAAATATAGGAGATATATAATATGTCAGCTGCCTTCTGCAGGGTGTGTGTACTGAGAGTCTTTGGATCTGCTTGGAGTAGACCATGCAGCAGACATTATTTTCTTAACTGGAAGGATCTATACTCTCAATCACTGTATGTACTCTGGTTTTATCTTCCCAAAGAAACTAAATCATTGAAGTATAGATTAATTCCATTTCCCACAGTCCTTGAACAATCAACCATTGCCTTTCACATTGCTTTTCCCTGTTCATACATTGGACTTTGATGCCTGCATTCTCAGTCAGTCTGTCCCTGGTCTGCCTCCTGGGTTCTTTTAGCTTAACCTTGCATTCTTGCTCTGCATTAGTGATGGTCATTGTATTCATTTTTTCCCTGGATAGTTCAGCTGCCCTTAGTATTTGGGAGCATTTCCTCAAGATTACATCTAGTTTCTGTTCCCCACAACAATCTCTCCTGTAAACTGGAATTGCATCCCCCAGTCTTGTACCTCTCCAAAAGTTTCACACAGACACTACTGGACACAGATCTATTACATAACCCTCTATTTCTTCCTCTTAGTTTCAGGTAAACTAATGGTTCACTTCTTATTCTTTCCCTCGTTTCATCTTTATCCCCATGATTCAGTTCTTACACCCATTGATTACATGCTGATGCATGGTTTTTGGTCTGGAAATCCAGCTTTCCTGTTGGTACCTCTTTGCTCTATTTCTCAATGCTGCTTTATTTTCCTCTTAGTCATACTTTCTTCCATCTTATACATCTCACTAGCCTGTTTGAACAACCTTCAAGCTGGGTAATAACCTATGCTTGTAAAAATAAACTACCTCTTTATTAAGGTGCCTATCTAAAGAGGTGCTGCAACTACAATTGAGTCACATATATAAAAATTAACTTTTAGGTACATCATTTAAACTTTCCTCCTGAAACTTTTGTTTCTCCTTCCATCTTCAATGCTAACTATAATGACCTGTATAAAATGATGGTTGAGATCACATGAATAAATTAAATTACCCCCAAAAAGTGTCCAAAGGGAAACTATAAAGGCCAAGGATGGTGTTGGCTCTGGATTTAGGACCTAGAGGCTTTGCTTGTGGAGGGAGACCCACCCACCCTCAGACCAACCACGACCTTTCCATTTGATAATAGGCAAATATATTGATATACAGTGATAACATAAAAGAAATACAAACAATCAAGCAATTCTATATATCTACCAAATCGTAGGGCTGTCATCAGAGTCAAAGTACATCTGGCCAGGATGCAGGCTTCACTATGAGGCTCTCTCTTAGGTGTCAGATGTCATGTCAGCAGCCTGGAGGTGAGATGAGATGCCAAGGCCCACACCCCACCAGTGGGGTGGATGAGATGGGAAGCCCTGGGTGAAAGGTTCCCTCCCAGCTAGACCTGTAGGAGGGGAGATACCCCTTGCTAACTAGAATCCAGGAACAGATGCACCTTATATTGTGTAAAGCTGCACCTTATATTTTGTAAGACTGTTATCATGATTGTGGATATGTTGTACAGTATGTGATTGCACTGGTTTAGTTTTGTATAATTGGTTCCTCATTGGTGTGCTGCCTGCTCACACCTTTTTCCCTTTCCTTCCTTTTTTCTATCCGGTTGTACTCTGCCAATGGTTCCTCTGGGTTCCCTGTAAACTAGCTGTTGACCCTAACTTACCTAGTTCACCCATCTGGGTATCCACCCCTCCTCCTTGCATGGGCATCCTCCTTGCACCAGTTGCGCCAGGCTTCTGTAGGGCAAAGGTCTGAGAAAGCCATCCCCAAGGTGGGTTGTCCATTAGGGCAACCAGTCCCAGGAAGGGACTCCTGGCTTACCATATTGTAAATACTTATATGTATACCCTTAGTGTTGTTGAAAGATATTGGAAATACTTACCAGAAGTTTTCCTTTATTTGTTGGGTGATACCTACAGAGATACTTACCTGAATAATTTAATAAGCTGTGAATAGTTAAGAGCATTGGCGTGGAGTGGACTCTATAGAGGAAGGAGGGATCCAAGCTCAAATCACAGGTGTCCCTCTCACAGCACTGTCGTCTGCCTCATCTATCCCTTCCAGTTAAGGATGGGCACACCCTTGGGTGTTCCAGGGTTACATATATAAACACACCTGTAAGCCAGTTCCCAAAAAGCAAACCTCTAAATACCATTTCTAAGCCAACAGGTGGAATCCTCTAGGCCCCTTCCTCGGGAAAAGGGAAGAGGAGGAAGAGGTCCCACACAAAAAATACTGAGGAGAAAGAAAGAGAAACACCTAGAAAACTACAATTTTTTAAAAAGCTAAAGGAAGCAAGGGTTCAAAAAAGTTGAGGTTTAACGGTGTCCAAAACAGTAGTCAAAGATGGGTATGACAGGAATGGTGCCCAAAGGTTGCTGTAGTGCCACCTAGTGGCCATCCTGATCCTGTCAAGCCCTTGCTCCTGCCTCCCAGCCTCTCACCCTGCTTCTTCACGTGCCACATCTTGGTGTTGAAAATAATGAGGGGAGGCTGCCCTCAGAGGCTGGTGAGCCTAGGTGTGTTCTCTCTCCCTCCCTCAGTATTCATTCCCTCAGACCCTAACTGCCTTAAGGGCTACATTTGTGGTCGCCTTCTGCCCCTGCTGTCCCTCCCATGCCTTGCAGATGTTACTCCATTGCCAGTTATCCCCCCTGTTCAGTCTTAGTTTTACTAACTTTAGCCTACAGGTTACTCTGAATGTTGACTGGTGGTCTTGGCCCACTGTCTCTGGCTTGGGCTTTCCAGTCTCAGCCTCTGGTCAGCCCCTGGCTACCTTGATTGTCCTATCTGCACTCGGGCTCTGTTCCCTCAGTCTCAGCCAACCTCGGGTCACTGGGACACTAAACACTATCCTACTCCTAGTCCCAGTCCCCCTTGTCCCTTCGACCCAGAACAAGACTACTCCCAGTTCAGCTGAGCTGCCCACCTCCCCCCCACCCTCTGTCATCCCTGACCTGGGGCAAGACTTTACATTGGGTGCCCCTGCAGCACCCCTTTGACTCCTCTTCCTCCCTTTCAACCACACCCAGTCCCCTGCTTATACAACAAGTATAAACAAACATATAATAGCACAATTAAAACATATGCATGCTGCCTTCACAAAGCTAGCATCCCTGTGGGAGCTCCTTTACCTGCAGCCCGCAGGGCCTCACTGCCTGCTCAGGCTCAGGGATGGTGCTTATGTGCCTGGGAGCCCCACCTCCTCTTAATCCCCTGGTTTTGCCTCCTGCCATGCACAGGGGTCTTTCATCTCTTAATTAAGGGTCAGCCCTTGTTCCTGCTGCTCTTTCCTCTTAAAGCGACAGGAGCCCTGCCTCCCAGATGCTGGTTCCTTCTAGTTTGGCCGCTTCAACCCCAGCTCCTCTCACAAGTAGTTTTTACAGTTCTCTCCAAGATGCCTTCTGCTAAAGCTCTCCCCTTCCTGTGGCCTGCTTTGGCACAGGCTCCAGGTGTGCCGATGCAGTCTTCATCCCTCTCCCTTGTGTCTAAGTAACGGGGTCAGGTCCTCTGTGACAAGAGGATAAATATAGTGATGGCTGTGTACTAAAAGGTTCTACCAAATCTTGGTGACAGTGGTTCCAGTGGAGTGTAAAGGGTGCACTACAGGGGAGTAGGGAAAGCAAGGAGGGAGATCACAACAGTTCTTGTCAATCTCTTATTTGAAAAATGTGGTACACAATCTTATATGGAGATGGAGGGGAAAAGTTTTTAGGAGAGTCAGTGATATTCAATAAACACCTGGGATTGTTAGTGCAGGAATTGCTATTTGGAAAAGAATATTGTAGAATTGAAGGAAGGAAGGACTTTGACTTTTAACAACTTTATTTCACAAAAGATCAGGTACAGAAAGCAAAAAACCATCAAACCACACCAAAGAGAAACCATTCCAGGACATTCAGAACATCACACCGTGACAAACACCTTCGCAGTAATACACATCTTGTCTAACATGCTATTTATATATATAGCCCTCGAGAAACGAACAATTCCACCCTTCCCTGTCCCATAGTACACGTACAAAACCTTTCGACTTCTTACCCCGAGAAAATAAACAACAGCAGCCTGGTGAGGGCCCAGGGCACGGCACAAGCCGGAAGCCACAGTCCGCCACCGCACTCGCCCGGTCGCCCAGACCGGTCACAACATCAGAGCGCGTATTTGAGACGGCCGTCCTCCACGTGGCACAGCGCTCCCTCAAGGGCCCAGAGTGCCTCGAAGGCGGGCACCCCCCGCCGGAGCACAGCGTGCTCAAACTCCAGCGAGAGGCGCGCCCGCACTAGGAGGCCAAAGAGCCGCGGGGCATCGTCTGAGCCGGTGCCGGCAAGCCGGTTACGGCGGCTCTTGAGGACGGCCATCTTGGCCTGGCCCAGCAAAAAGTTGGCCAGGCAGATGGCACCCCGCTCGGCCGCCCGGTACGGGTAGGAGCATATGTAGGTGGTCTCTGAGAGGCTCCTGCCCAGCGCCCGCAGCGGCCGCTCAAGGGTAGCAAAGAGCGGCCGCAGGTGGGGACAGTCCAGGAAGGCGTGAAAGAGATCCTCCTCCACGCCCCCAGGGCAGAAGGGGCAGGCCGTCGAAGCGGCTGGGTCAAAGTGGGACGCAAACGTGCCAGTGGCTAGGATGCCGTGCAGCAACCGCCACTGCAGGTCGCCAGTCTTCTTGGCGGTTGGCGGCTTATACAATGTGCGCCACGCCGGGTGGGCCGGTGGGGAAGCCGGTGGCCCCAGGCGCCGTCGCCACGGTGTATGGGGGCGTCCTGCCAGCACCTGAGCATGGCGGACACAGACCACCCAGACATACAAGCTTCTACGCGATAGAGAAGCAAAGGGGCAACCCGTGTCACTATCGGGAGGCATGGGGAGCCGCAACAGAGTGCCCGGCCCACCGGCCAACTCCGCGGCCACAGCCGGGGTGACCGGCAGCGAAGGGAAAGCCTCGCTCGCGGCATCCGCGGCCCGCGGGATCTGGCGCGCACGGAGATGTTCGTCCACGGCGGCCGCCGCCACCGGCGGGAGGGCGGCGCGGATGTCACGCAGGAGATGACCCGTGGTGCGGATGGAGCGCACGCCCAGCCGTGTGGCCAGCGCCTCGGGCGAGAGCCAGGCTGACCGAGCGGGGTCCAGGAGATGGTGCAGGCGGAGGACACGCGCCTGGATGAGGGTGGCCGTGAGGCTGGCAGAGGCCAGGCTCGGCACGGAGCCCCACAGGGCTGAGTTGTGCACCAGAGGCTCCCTCAGCAGCTGCGGGAAACACAGTGTCCGGGCTCGAGGCTGGAGGCGGAAGGCGACCTGCCAGGCTCGTACCACGCTGCGATAAAAGGCCGGAAGCACAGCCCAGTTCAGGAGCGTGGGTGTCAACAAAAAGAGCTCCCGGTCAAAGCCAAGGGCGCCGACCCTCTGTAGGAACCGGCACGCCAGTTGTTGCCATGGCAGCTGCTCCTCACTGTAAAGCAGTCGCTGAAGGGCCTGCAGGCGGAAGGCCGCCACCCTGCTGGCCAGGTCAACCAGACCCTGGCCCCCCTCGGCAACAGGCAGGTGAAGGACGGCTCGTGGGAGCCAGTGGCGCCCATCCCAGAAGAAGTCCACCAGGTTGCGCTGGAGTCTCTCCAGGAGATCCGGTGGGGGGTCGAGCACGGCGCACCGGTGCCACAAGGTCGCTGCCGCCAGGTTGTTGATGACAAGGACGCGCCCCCGGTAGGAAAGGCTGGGCAGGCGCCAGCGCCACCGCTGCAGGCGGGCCTCCACCCCCTCCTCGAGGTCGTCCCAGTTACGCGCCATGAAGGCCGGTGGCCCCAGGAACACGCCCAAGATCTTGAGGCCCTCGCGGCGCCATGTGAGCCCCCCCGGCAAGTCCGGGGGGAGCGTGCCAGTCCATGCGCCAAGCAACAAAGTATCGCTCTTGGCCCAGTTGATGCGGGCGGAGGAGGCGCGCTCATAGGCACGCTGGCAATCCGCCAGGGCCCGCACGTCTTCCTGAGTGTTGAGGAAGACGGTGACATCATCCGCATATGCCGACAGCCGGAGACGAGGCCTAGCGGACGGGCCGGTGGCCACTGGCAGGGCCACACCACTCAGGCGGCGTCGCAGCGTGTGCAGCAGCGGCTCGATGGCCAGGGAGTAGAGCATGCCCGACAGCGGACACCCCTGACGAATGCCCCTGCGTGCGGGGAACGGAGCACACAGCACACCGTTCACCTTGAGCAGGCTGGAAATGTCTCGGTACAAGACCCGGAGGGCCCCGGTGAAGAGGGGCCCAAAACCAAAGGCCTCCAGAGTCTGGAAGAGATAGGCGTGGCCCACCCGGTCAAAGGCCTTCTCCTGGTCTAGAGAGATGAGGCCGATGTCGAGGCCAAAGAGCTCGCTAGCCGTGAGTAGGTCCCGCAGCAGGAACAGGTTGTCTTGAATGGTCCTGCCCGGCACGCAGTAGCTCTGCTCGGGCCCGGTGAGAGAGGCCATGACCGCGCGGAGGCGGGTGGCCAACGCTTTGGCCAGGATCTTATAGTCCGCGCACAGCAGGGAGACCGGCCGCCAGTTCTTCATGTAGCCCAGGTCTCCCTTCTTGGGCAGCAGGGTCAGCACCGCTCGGCGGCAGCTGATCGGCAAGACCTTGTCGGCGAGGCTCTCCTGGAAAACGCGCAGGAGGCTGGGGCCGAGGAGAGGCCAGAAGGTCTTGTAAAACTCAGCAGGCAACCCATCGAGGCCCGGGGCTTTGCCGGAGGCGAGGCCGGCCGTGGCGGCCGCCAGCTCTTCCAGGGACAAGTCCCGCTCAAGCTCTCCGGCCTCCAGGGCATCGAGACGTGGTAGGCCCTCGTGGAGTTCCCGCGTGGCCTCGGGGCACGATGGCTCGGCCGCAAACAAGTCACGATAGAAGGCGACGGCATGTTCGCGTATTTCGCCGAGCTCTGTAATTACCCGGCCCTCAGGAGTCTTGAGATGGTCCAAGACTTTGCTCGCTGCCCTCCGCCGCTCCAGGTTGAAAAAGAAGCGGGTCGGGGCGTCAGTTTCCGCCAGTTCCTGGCAACGGGCGCGGATCCTCGCGCCGCGGGCCGCGCTCTCCGCCAGGTCGCGCAGACATCTCCTGCGGAACCGGAGGCTCTCGCTCAGTGCCGCGTCGCTGCCAGCGGCCAGCAGAGCAGCCTCAAGCTCCGCCACGTCCTCCTCCAACTCCCGGATACGTCGGCGCGTCTCGTTCGCGGCCAGCTGGGTGTACTGCTGGCAAAAGGCTCGGATCTGTACCTTGCCCACGTCCCACCACAGCTTCCAGGAGGAGTGGCTCGATCTCGCAGCCTCCCAGCTCCTCCAGAAGTGGGCAAAGCAGTCCCGGAAATAGGAGTCCTGAAGCAGGCTGGCGTTGAGACACCAATAAGGTGCCCGTGCACAGGCTCTCCCCGGCAGGCTCAGTTCACTGAAGGCTAGGTCATGATCTGACAGACCCGAGGGAGCGATGCAGCTGCTGCGCAGGAGTGGCAGGTGGTGCCTGGTGACATAAAGGCGGTCGAGGCGAGCCATGGTGACACCACCGGCACCCATCCTGGCCCAGGTGTACTGGCACGCATCAGGATGCAGGGCTCGCCAGATGTCCACGAGGTCTGCCCCCTCCAAGGCAGATTGCAGCTTGCGAGCGGAGGGCAGGTGGGGTTCAGGCCCTGTGCGGTCGAGGCGCGGGGCAGTGGTGCAGTTGAAATCCCCACCGAGGAGGAGCAGGTCATCATCCTCGCTAGCGTCGCGCAGGAGGGCAGCCAAGGTCTCGAAGAAAACGACCCTCTCCTGACCATCGGAAGGCGCGTAGACGTTGATGAGCAGCAGGCGGTGTTGTGCGAGGGTGACGCGGACGGTCAGCAGGCGGCCGGGGATGACCTCCCGCGGCACCGCCGCGTCAAGCTGCAGCTGTGGTGATAAGAGAGTCGCGACCCCAGCGCTAAGGTTGGTGCCATGGCTCAGGAACACCTGTCCTCGCCAGGCAGCCCGCCAGGCCGCCTGGTTGAATCTGTCAGTGTGTCTCTTGAAGGAAGGCGACGGCCAGCCTCTTCTGTCGCAGGAGCTCCAGGACGGCTTCGCGCTTCACCGAGTCTCGACAGCCGTTGATGTTGAAGGTGCCAATGATTGTGGCTGCCATGGATGTGGGTGTGGGAGAGGAAGAGCAAAGCAAGGTACGGGTGGAAGAACGAGCACCCAAGAGCAGAGCAAGGCAGTACAGACAGGTCAAGGAAGGCCTACTGTGCCCTACTCTAGTCGAGGGACCCGCCCAAGTCCCACTCAACTCTCACCCTCTGGGCAAGCTTCTCCAAACGGTAAGCCATCTGGCGTGTGCCCAGATCCCGCTGCATGAGTTTGGCAGCTGCCCTGGCACCCTTTACGAACACTTTGGGGTCTGCGCACCACTGAGTGATGCGTCCTGCTACGTTCCTCTGCCCCTTAGTTAACTTCAAGAAGGACAGGAGTCCCCCATAGTCTGGAGGTACCCAGGGGGGCTCCGCCAGCTTGGGGTGGATGTTGCCTAAGGAAGAGCGGCGAGTCCGCACCCCCGGCGGGAGCTCGTCTGCAACCGCAGCATCGACACCCTCGATGTCTAGACACATCAGCCGCCTCTCATCGTCCGAGTCAAGGACCGGCTCCACGAGGGCATTCCCTGTCTTCCTGGGGGGGGAGAGGCCATCCCGCTCACGACGCCTCTTGCGAGACTCAGTGAGCTGGACCTCCATTTCGTCAACTTCTCCATCTAATCCACCAGGCTGGGGCATGACCAAGGGGGTAGCAGACTCTCCCGCCACCCCCGAGGCCAGGCCACCAGAAGAGAGGCATTCGCCACCATCCCCGCCGCCGCCCGACTCCGGAGACTGGGGGACAGGCGAGGGGAGAGGGACCCCTGAAGCCCCCTCCCCCTCCGCTAAGTCTGCCCCGCCGACAGCTACATCCAACGGGGTGGGTGGTATGGCAGCCAGAGCGGGGCCAGGCTCTCTAGTGGGGGGTCCCTCGGCACTGGCCGAGGAGGGCAGGGCATCCTGAGAGGCCCCCTTCATCTTCCTCTCTTTGTCCTCCTTCTTCTTCTTCTTGGTGGTAGTGGGCAGCTGCCCCTGTGCTGGGGACGGGCCAGACTGCCCCGCCCCCCCAGCCAGCGGGGCCCCCGCACTGAGGGCAGGGGGCGCCACAGACGGGGGAGGCGGCGGCGGGGCCTGGGTAGTAGCACCAGCCTCTCCACTGGACGATGGTTCCACACCAGAGCCCCCCGTCCCCTGAGACGGAATAGGGGTGGAAGGACGCTGGGAGGAAGAGCTCCCTGCTTCCCTGGGCCTGCCGCGTGTCCCAGAAGTCGACACGCCGTCTCTCGGCTCTGCCGCAGGTGGCGATGGTCCGGCCGCCTTGCCCTGAGGGCACTGAGCAGCCAGGTGGGAGGAGCCGCCGCACTTAAAACACGTAGTCTCTCCCACAGACAAATAGATAATATACCTCCGACCCTCGAGCATGAAGCTCAGGGAGCGAGGTAGAGACTGGGGGCCCTCCTTGAGGAGCATAAAGACCTGCCTCCGAAAAGACAGGACGTGCTTCCGCTGAGGGTCCTTGCTTCCCATCGGCAGCCGGCGAAAAGGACTCGTAAGAACTCCATAGGCCTCGAGTCCCCTGGCCAGCTCCCGATCAGAAACATGTGGTGGGATGTTAGAGATCACCACCCTCACTGCCTGAGTCTCTAGGGGCGTGACAGGGTAGTGGATGCCCGCAATGTCTAGGCCCTCAGCACACACCCTGTCAACCAAGGCAGGCGTGCTCAAATAAATCATCGGGACCGTGTTCACACGACCCGCATAGCGGATCGTACGCCATCCCAGGAGCGCAGCCAGAGCCTCCATGCAAACCTCAAGCCCCACATGGAGAGGGGCATGAACCCTCAGGCCGTGCGTCAGCGGGAGGTCCCGAGAGACATCCTCATGCCAACTGCCAGGTGTAGGAGCAGCCATCCTCACTAGGACAGGGTTAAACTGCAAAGCAAAAAAAAACTAAGGGAATGAAAAGAAAACTTAAACACAGGAGCTCAAGGCCAAGCTCCCGGGAATGCGGCCAAAACAGAAAGTGAAGATAAGCCACTGAAAGGGAGGGAGGGATTTGGGGGGTGAAGAAAAAAAAAAGCGTGGATAGAACAAAAAAAGAGGGGAGGAAGAAGAAAAAAGCACCCCTCAAGCGGCAAATGATAATAGAGAGCTCCCCACAAAGGGGGAGGAGGGTGGGGGGGGAAAAAAGCGGCAGGGGAAGGAGGGGGGGGGGTTAAAACAGCAAAAAGAAAAAAGAAAAGGAAAACTAAAGGGTGAGGGGGGGACGGAGGGTTAATTAAGAGCACCTCTGGAAGGCAGGCTAATGGAAAAGGTAACTCCCCGTAACAAGCAGACAGAAAAAAGAGAAAGAGAGGGAAAGAGACAGTAAAAGAGAAGGCTGCAAGAAGCGTCTCACAGACAAAGAAACCGGAAGCAGAGGGGGAGGGAAGAGAGAGGAGAGAAAAGTGGGGGTAAAAGCTGCAAAAAAGCAAGAAAAGAGTCAGAAAGCGAAATAAACAGAGGCTAGAGACCTTTAGAGAGGTGGGAGTGAAGCAAGAAAAGAGATAGGAAGCCGGGGAGTCTTACGCTCGGGATCGCCCCACGCAGCTCCAAGCGAGCCTGGTCCAAAGCGTCCAAAGCGGAAGGAAGGAAGGAAGGACTTTTGACTTTTAACAACTTTATTTCACAAAAGATCAGGTACAGAAAGCAAAAAAACCATCAAACCACACCAAAGAGAAACCATTCCCGGACGTTCAGAACATCACACCGTGACAAACACCTTCGCAGTAATACACATCGTGTCTAACATGCTATTTATATATATAGCCCTCGAGAAACGAACAATTCCACCCTTCCCTGTCCCATAGTACACGTACAAAACCCTTCGACTTCTCACCCCGAGAAAATGAACAAAAGCAGCTTGGTGAGGGCCCAGGGCACGGCACAAGCCGGAAGCCACAGTCCGCCACCGCGCCCGCCCGGTCGCCCAGACCGGTCACAACATCAGAGCGCGTATTTGAGACGGCCGTCCTCCACGTGGCACAGCGCTCCCTCAAGGGCCCAGAGTGCCTCGAAGGCGGGCACCCCCCGCCGGAGCACAGCGTGCTCAAACTCCAGCGAGAGGCGCGCCCGCACCAGGAGGCCAAAGAGCCGCGGGGCATCGTCTGAGCCGGTGCCGGCAAGCCGGTTACGGCGGCTCTTGAGGACGGCCATCTTGGCCTGGCCCAGCAAAAAGTTGGCCAGGCAGATGGCGCCCCGCTCGGCCGCCCGGTACGGGTAGGAGCATATGTAGGTGGTCTCTGAGAGGCTCCTGCCCAGCGCCCGCAGCGGCAGCTCGAGGGTGGCAAAGAGCGGCCGCAGGCGGGGACAGTCCAGGAAGGCGTGAAAGAGATCCTCCTCCACGCCCCCAGGGCAGAAGGGGCAGGCCGTCGAAGCGGCTGGGTCAAAGTGGGACGCAAACGAGCCAGTGGCTAGGATGCCGTGCAGCAACCGCCACTGCAGGTCGCCAGTCTTCTTGGCGGTCGGCGGCTTATACAATGTGCGCCACGCCGGGTGGGCCGGTGGGGAAGCCGGTGGCCCCAGGCGCCGTCGCCATGGTGTATCAGGGCGTCCCGCCAGCACCTGAGCATGGCGGACACAGACCACCCAGGCATACAAGCTTCTACGCGATAGAGAAGCAAAGGGACAACCCGTGTCACTATCGGGAGGCATGGGGAGCCGCAACAGAGTGCCCGGCCCACCGGCCAACTCCGCGGCCACAGCCGGGGTGACCGGCAGCGAAGGGAAAGCCTCGCTCGCGGCATCCGCGGCCCGCGGGATCTGGCGCGCACGGAGATGTTCGTCCAAGGCGGCCGCCGCCACCGGCGGGAGGGCGGCGCGGATGTCACGCAGGAGATGACCCATGGTGCGGATGGAGCGCACGCCCAGCCGTGCGGCCAGCGCCTCGGGCGAGAGCCAGGCTGACCGAGCGGGGTCCAGGAGATGGTGCAGGCGGAGGACACGCGCCTGGATAAGGGTGGCCGTGAGGCTGGCAGAGGCCAGGCTCGGCACGGAGCCCCACAGGGCTGAGTTGTGCACCAGAGGCTCCCTCAGCAGCTGCGGGAAACACAGTGTCCGGGCTCGAGGCTGGAGGCGGAAGGCGACCTGCCAGGCTCGTATCACACTGCGATAAAAGGCCGGAAGCACTGCCCAGTTCAGGAGCGTGGGTGTCAACAAAAAGAGCTCCCGGTCAAAGCCAAGGGCGCCGACCCTCTGTAGGAACCGGCACGCCAGTTGTTGCCATGGCAGCTGCTCCTCACTGTAAAGCAGTCGCTGAAGGGCCTGCAGGCGGAAGGCCGCCACCCTGCTGGCCAGGTCAACCAGACCCTGGCCCCCCTCGGCAACAGGCAGGTGAAGGACGGCTCGTGGGAGCCAGTGGCGCCCATCCCAGAAGAAGTCCACCAGGTTGCGCTGGAGTCTCTCCAGGAGATCCGGTGGGGGGTCGAGCACGGCGCACCGGTGCCACAAGGTCGCTGCCGCCAGGTTGTTGATGACAAGGACGCGCCCCCGGTAGGAAAGGCTGGGCAGGCGCCAGCGCCACCGCTGCAGGCGGGCCTCCACCCCCTCCTCGAGGTCGTCCCAGTTACGCGCCATGAAGGCCGGTGGCCCCAGGAACACGCCCAAGATCTTGAGGCCCTCGCGGCGCCATGTGAGCCCCCCCGGCAAGTCCGGGGGGAGCGTGCCAGTCCATGCGCCAAGCAACAAAGTATCGCTCTTGGCCCAGTTGATGCGGGCGGAGGAGGCGCGCTCATAGGCACGCTGGCAATCCGCCAGGGCCCGCACGTCTTCCTGAGTGTTGAGGAAGACGGTGACATCATCCGCATATGCCGACAGCCGGAGACGAGGCCTAGCGGACGGGCCGCTGGCCACTGGCAGGGCCACACCACTCAGGCGGCGTCGCAGCGTGTGCAGCAGCGGCTCGATGGCCAGGGAGTAGAGCATGCCCGACAGCGGACACCCCTGACGAATGCCCCTGCGTGCGGGGAACGGAGCACACAGCACACCGTTCACCTTGAGCAGGCTGGAAATGTCTCGGTACAAGACCCGGAGGGCCCCGGTGAAGAGGGGCCCAAAACCAAAGGCCTCCAGAGTCTGGAAGAGATAGGCGTGGCCCACCCGGTCAAAGGCCTTCTCCTGGTCTAGAGAGATGAGGCCGATGTCGAGGCCAAAGAGCTCGCTAGCCGTGAGTAGGTCCCGCAGCAGGAACAGGTTGTCTTGAATGGTCCTGCCCGGCACGCAGTAGCTCTGCTCGGGCCCGGTGAGAGAGGCCATGACCGCGCGGAGGCGGGTGGCCAACGCTTTGGCCAGGATCTTATAGTCCGCGCACAGCAGGGAGACCGGCCGCCAGTTCTTCATGTAGCCCAGGTCTCCCTTCTTGGGCAGCAGGGTCAGCACCGCTCGGCGGCAGCTGATCGGCAAGACCTTGTCGGCGAGGCTCTCCTGGAAAACGCGCAGGAGGCTGGGGCCGAGGAGAGGCCAGAAGGTCTTGTAAAACTCAGCAGGCAACCCATCGAGGCCCGGGGCTTTGCCGGAGGCGAGGCCGGCCGTGGCGGCCGCCAGCTCTTCCAGGGACAAGTCCCGCTCAAGCTCTCCGGCCTCCAGGGCATCGAGACGTGGTAGGCCCTCGTGGAGTTCCCGCGTGGCCTCGGGGCACGACGGCTCGGTCGCAAACAGGTCACGATAGAAGGCGACGGCATGTTCGCGTATTTCGCCGGGCTCTGTAATTACCCGGCCCTCAGGAGTCTTGAGATGGTCCAAGACTTTGCTCGCTGCCCTCCGCCGCTCCAGGTTGAAAAAGAAGCGGGTCGGGGCGTCAGTTTCCGCCAGTTCCTGGCAACGGGCGCGGATCCTCGCGCCGCGGGCCGCGCTCTCCGCCAGGTCGCGCAGACATCTCCTGCGGAACCGGAGGCTCTCGCTCAGTGCCGCGTCGCTGCCAGCGGCCAGCAGAGCAGCCTCGAGCTCCGCCACGTCCTCCTCCAACTCCCGGATACGTCGGCGCGTCTCGTTCGCGGCCAGCTGGGTGTACTGCTGGCAAAAGGCTCGGATCTGTACCTTGCCCACGTCCCACCACAGCTTCCAGGAGGAGTGGCTCGATCTCGCAGCTTCCCAGCTCCTCCAGAAGTGGGCAAAGCAGTCCCGGAAATAGGAGTCCTGAAGCAGGCTGACGTTGAAACACCAATAAGGTGCCCGCGCACAGGCTCTCCCCGGCAGGCTCAGTTCACTGAAGGCTAGGTCATGATCTGACAGACCCGAGGGAGCGATGCAGCTGCTGCGCAGGAGTGGCAGGTGGTGCCTGGTGACATAAAGGCGGTCGAGGCGAGCCATGGTGACACCACCGGCACCCATCCTGGCCCAGGTGTACTGGCGCGCATCAGGATGCAGGGCTCGCCAGATGTCCACGAGGTCTGCCCCCTCCAAGGCAGATTGCAGCTTGCGAGCGGAGGGCAGGTGGGGTTCAGGCCCTGTGCGGTCGAGGCGCGGGGCAGTGGTGCAGTTGAAATCCCCACCGAGGAAGAGCAGGTCATCATCCTCGCTAGCGTCGCGCAGGAGGGCAGCCAAGGTCTCGAAGAAGACGACCCTCTCCTGACCATCGGAAGGCGCGTAGACGTTGATGAGCAGCAGGCGGTGTTGTGCGAGGGTGACGCGGACGGTCAGCAGGCGGCCGGGGATGACCTCCCGCGGCACCGCCGCGTCAAGCTGCAGCTGTGGTGATAAGAGAGTCGCGACCCCAGCGCTAAGGTTGGTGCCATGGCTCAGGAACACCTGTCCTCGCCAGGCAGCCCGCCAGGCCGCCTGGTTGAATCTGTCAGAGTGTGTCTCTTGAAGGAAGGCGACGGCCAGCCTCTTCTGTCGCAGGAGCTCCAGGACGGCTTCGCGCTTCACCGAGTCTCGACAGCCGTTGATGTTGAAGGTGCCAATGATTGTGTCTGCCATGGATGTGGGTGTGGGAGAGGAAGAGCAAAGCAAGGTACGGGTGGAAGAACGAGCACCCAAGAGCAGAGCAAGGCAGTACAGACAGGTCAAGGAAGGCCTACTGTGCCCTACTCTAGTCGAGGGACCCGCCCAAGTCCCACTCAACTCTCACCCTCTGGGCAAGCTTCTCCAAACGGTAAGCCATCTGGCGTGTGCCCAGATCCCGCTGCATGAGCTTGGCAGCTGCCCTGGCACCCTTTACGAACACTTTGGGGTCTGTGCACCACTGAGTGATGCGTCCTGCTACGTTCCTCTGCCCCTTAGTTAACTTCAAGAAGGACAGGAGTCCCCCATAGTCTGGAGGGACCCAGGGGGGCTCCGCCAGCTTGGGGTGGATGTTGCCTAAGGAAGAGCGTCGAGTCCGCACCCCCGGCGGGAGCTCGTCCGCAACCGCAGCATCGACACCCTCGATGTCTAGACACATCAGCCGCCTCTCATCGTCCGAGTCAAGGACCGGCTCCACGAGGGCATTCCCTGTCTTCCTGGGGGGGGAGAGGCCATCCCGCTCACGACGCCTCTTGCGAGACTCAGTGAGCTGGACCTCCATCTCGTCAACTTCTCCATCTAATCCACCAGGCTGGGGCATGACCAAGGGGGTAGCAGACTCTCCCGCCACCCCCGAGGCCAGGCCACCAGAAGAGAGGCATTCGCCACCATCCCCGCCGCCGCCCGACTCCGGAGGCTGGGGGACAGGCGAGGGGAGAGGGACCCCTGAAGCCCCCTCCCCCTCCGCTAAGTCTGCCCCGCCGACAGCTACATCCAACGGGGTGGGTGGTATGGCAGCCAGAGCGGGGCCAGGCTCTTTAGTGGGGGGTCCCTCGGCACTGGCCGAGGAGGGCAGGGCATCCTGAGAGGCCCCCTTCATCTTCCTCTCTTTGTCCTCCTTCTTCTTCTTCTTGGTGGTAGTGGGCAGCTGCCCCTGTGCTGGGGACGGGCCAGACTGCCCTGCCCCCCCAGCCGGCGGGGCCCCCGCACTGAGGGCAGGGGGCGCCACAGACGGGGGAGGCGGCGGCGGGGCCTGGGTAGTAGCACCAGCCTCTCCACTGGACGATGGTTTCACACCAGAGCCCCCCGTCCCCTGAGATGGAGTAGGGGTGGAAGGAGGCTGGGAGGAAGAGCTCCCTGCTTCCCTGGGCCTGCCGCGTGTCCCAGAAGTCGACACGCCGTCTCTCGGCTCTGCCGCAGGTGGCGATGGTCCGGCCGCCTTGCCCTGAGGGCACTGAGCAGCCAGGTGGGAGGAGCCGCCGCACTTAAAACACGTAGTCTCTCCCACAGACAAATAGATAATATACCTCCGACCCTCGAGCGTGAAGCTCAGGGAGCGAGGTAGAGACTGGGGGCCCTCCTTGAGGAGCATAAAGACCTGCCTCCGAAAAGACAGGACGTGCTTCCGCTGAGGGTCCTTGCTTCCCATCGGCAGCCGGCGAAAAGGACTCGTAAGAACTCCATAGGCCTCGAGTCCCCTGGCCAGCTCCCGATCAGAAACATGTGGTGGGATGTTAGAGATCACCACCCTCACTGCCTGAGTCTCTAGGGGCGTGACAGGGTAGTGGATGCCCGCAATGTCTAGGCCCTCAGCACACACCCTGTCAACCAAGGCAGGCGTGCTCAAATAAATCATCGGGACCGTGTTCACACGACCCGCATAGCGGATCGTACGCCATCCCAGGAGCGCAGCCAGAGCCTCCATGCAAACCTCAAGCCCCACATGGAGAGGGGCATGAACCCTCAGGCCATGCGTCAGCGGGAGGTCCCGAGAGACATCCTCATGCCAACTGCCAGGTGTAGGAGCAGCCATCCTCACTAGGACAGGGTTAAACTGCAAAGCAAAAAAAAACTAAGGGAATGAAAAGAAAACTTAAACACAGGAGCTCAAGGCCAAGCTCCCGGGAATGCGGCCAAAACAGAAAGTGAAGATAAGCCACTGAAAGGGAGGGAGGGATTCTGGGGGTGAAAAAAAAAAAAAGTGTGGATAGAACAAAAAAAGAGGGGGGGAAGAAGAAAAAAGCACCCCTCAAGCGGCAAATGATAATAGAGAGCTCCCCACAAAGGGGGAGGAGGGTGGGGGGGGAAAAAAGCGGCAGGGGAAGGAGGGGGGGGGGGTTAAAACAGCAAAAAGAAAAAAGAAAAGGAAAACGAAAGGGTGAGGGGGGGATGGAGGGTTAATTAAGAGCACCTCTGGAAGGCAGGCTAATGGAAAAGGTAACTCCCCGTAACAAGCAGACAGAAAAAAGAGAAAGAGAGGGAAAGAGACAGTAAAAGAGAAGGCTGCGAGAAGCGTCTCACAGACAAAGAAACCGGAAGCAGAGGGGGAGGGAAGAGAGAGGAGAGAAAAGTGGGGGTAAAAGCTGCAAAAAAGCAAGAAAAGAGTCAGAAAGCGAAATAAACAGAGGCTAGAGACCTTTAGAGAGGTGGGAGTGAAGCAAGAAAAGAGATAGGAAGCCGGGGAGTCTTACGCTCGGGATCGCCCCACGCAGCTCCAAGCGAGCCTGGTCCGAAGCGTCCAAAGCGGAAGGAAGGAAGGAAGGAAGGAAGGACTTTGACTTTTGACAACTTTATTTCACAAAAGATCAGGTACAGAAAGCAAAAAAACCATCAAACCACACCAAAGAGAAACCATTCCCGGACGTTCAGAACATCACACCGTGACAAACACCTTCGCAGTAATACACATCGTGTCTAACATGCTATTTATATATATAGCCCTCGAGAAACGAACAATTCCACCCTTCCCTGTCCCATAGTACACGTACAAAACCCTTCGACTTCTCACCCCGAGAAAATAAACAACAGCAGCTTGGTGAGGGCCCAGGGCACGGCACAAGCCGGAAGCCACAGTCCGCCACCGCGCCCGCCCGGTCGCCCAGACCGGTCGCGACATCAGAGCGCGTATTTGAGACGGCCGTCCTCCACGTGGCACAGCGCTCCCTCAAGGGCCAGAGTGCCTCGAAGGCGGGCACCCCCCGCCGGAGCACAGCGTGCTCAAACTCCAGCGAGAGGCGCGCCCGCACTAGGAGGCCAAAGAGCCGCGGGGCATCGTCTGAGCCCGGTGCCGGCAAGCCGGTTACGGCGGCTCTTGAGGACGGCCATCTTGGCCCGGCCCAGCAAAAAGTTGGCCAGGCAGATGGCGCCCCGCTCGGCCGCCCGGTACGAGTAGGAGCATATGTAGATGGTCTCTGAGAGGCTCCTGCCCAGCGCCCGCAGCGGCAGCTCGAGGGTGGCAAAGAGCGGGCCGCAGGCGGGGACAGTCCAGGAAGGCGTGAAAGAGATCCTCCTCCACGCCCCCAGGGCAGAAGGGGCAGGCCGTCGAAGCGGCTGGGTCAAAGTGGGACGCAAACGTGCCAGTGGCTAGGATGCCGTGCAGCAACCGCCACTGCAGGTCGCCAGTCTTCTTGGCGGTCGGCGGCTTATACAACGTGCGCCACGCCGGGTGGGCCGGTGGGGAAGCCGGTGGCCCCAGGCGCCGTCGCCACGGTGTATCGGGGCGTCCCGCCAGCACCTGAGCATGGCGGACACAGACCACCAGGCATACAAGCTTCTACGCGATTAGAGAAGCAAAGGGGCAACCCGTGTCACTATCGGGAGGCATGGGGAGCCGCAACAGAGTGCCCGGCCCACCGGCCAACTCCGCGGCCACAGCCGGGGTGACCGGCAGCGAAGGGAAAGCCTCGCTCGCGGCATCCGCGGCCCGCGGGATCTGCGCGCGCACGGAGATGTTCGGTCCAAGGCGGCCGCCGCCACCGGCGGGAGGGCGGGCCGGCGGATGTCACGCAGGAGATGACCCATGGTGCGGATGGAGCGCACGCCCAGCCGTGTGGCCAGCGCCTCGGGCGAGAGCCAGGCTGACCGAGCGGGGTCCAGGAGATGGTGCAGGCGGAGGACACACGCCTGGATAAGGGTGGCCGTGAGGCTGGCAGAGGCCAGGCTCGGCACGGAGCCCCACAGGGCTGAGTTGTGCACCAGAGGCTCCCTCAGCAGCTGCGGGAAACACAGTGTCCGGGCTCGAGGCTGGAGGCGGAAGGCGACCTGCCAGGCTCGTACCACGCTGCGATAAAAGGCCGGAAGCACCGCCCAGTTCAGGAGCGTGGGTGTCAACAAAAAGAGCTCCCGGTCAAAGCCAAGGGCGCCGACCCTATCTGTAGGAACCGGCACGCCAGTTGTTGCCATGGCAGCTGCTCCTCGCTGTAAAGCAGTCGCTGAAGGGCCTGCAGGCGGAAGGCCGCCACCCTGCTGGCCAGGTCAACCAGACCCTGGCCCCCCTCGGCAACAGGCAGGTGAAGGACGGCTCGTGGGAGCCAGTGGCGCCCATCCCAGAAGAAGTCCACCAGGTTGCGCTGGAGTCTCTCCAGGAGATCCGGTGGGGGGTCGAGCACGGCGCACCGGTGCCACAAGGTCGCTGCCGCCAGGTTGTTGATGACAAGGACGCGCCCCCGGTAGGAAAGGCTGGGCAGGCGCCAGCGCCACCGCTGCAGGCGGGCCTCCACCCCCCTCCTCGAGGTCGTCCCCAGTTACGCGCCATGAAGGCCGGTGGCCCCAGGAACACGCCCAAGATCTTGAGGCCCTCGCGGCGCCATGTGAGCCCCCCCGGCAAGTCCGGGGGGAGCGTGCCAGTCCATGCGCCAAGCAACAAAGTATCGCTCTTGGCCCAGTTGATGCGGGCGGAGGAGGCGCGCTCATAGGCACGCTGGCAATCCGCCAGGGCCCCGCACGTCTTCCTGAGTGTTGAGGAAGACGGTGACATCATCCGCATATGCCGACAGCCGGAGACGAGGCCTAGCGGACGGGGCCGCTGGCCACTGGCAGGGCCACACCACTCAGGCGGCGTCGCAGCGTGTGCAGCAGCGGCTCGATGGCCAGGGAGTAGAGCATGCCCGACAGCGGACACCCCTGACGAATGCCCCTGCGTGCGGGGAACGGAGCACACAGCACACCGTTCACCTTGAGCAGGCTGGAAATGTCTCGGTACAAGACCCGGAGGGCCCCGGTGAAGAGGGGCCCAAAACCAAAGGCCTCCAGAGTCTGGAAGAGATAGGCGTGGCCCACCCGGTCAAAGGCCTTCTCCTGGTCTAGAGAGATGAGGCCGATGTCGAGGCCAAAGAGCTCGCTAGCCGTGAGTAGGTCCCGCAGCAGGAACAGGTTGTCTTGAATGGTCCTGCCCGGCACGCAGTAGCTCTGCTCGGGCCCGGTGAGAGAGGCCATGACCGCGCGGAGGCGGGTGGCCAACGCTTTGGCCAGGATCTTATAGTCCGCGCACAGCAGGGAGACCGGCCGCCAGTTCTTCATGTAGCCCAGGTCTCCCTTCTTGGGCAGCGGGAGCAAAGTCTTGGAGCCATCTCAAGACTCCTGAGGGCCGGGGTAGATTAGGCAGAGGCCCGGGCGAAATACGCGAAGCATGCCGTCGCCTTCTATCGTGACCGGGTTTGCGGAGGCCGAGGCCGTCGTGCCCGAGGCCACGCGGGAACTCCACGAGGGCCTACCACGTCTCGATGCCCTGGGAGGCCGGAGAGCTTGGAGCGCTCCGGCCTCCAGGGCATCGAGACGTGGTAGGCCCTCGTGGAGTTCCCGCGTGGCCTCGGGGCACGACGGCTCGGTCGCAAACAGGTCACGATAGAAGGCGACGGCATGTTCGCGTATTTCGCCGGGCTCTGTAATTACCCGGCCCTCAGGAGTCTTGAGATGGTCCAAGACTTTGCTCGCTGCCCTCCGCCGCTCCAGGTTGAAAAAGAAGCGGGTCGGGGCGTCAGTTTCCGCCAGTTCCTGGCAACGGGCGCGGATCCTCGCGCCGCGGGCCGCGCTCTCCGCCAGGTCGCGCAGACATCTCCTGCGGAACCGGAGGCTCTCGCTCAGTGCCGCGTCGCTGCCAGCGGCCAGCAGAGCAGCCTCGAGCTCCGCCACGTCCTCCTCCAACTCCCGGATACGTCGGCGCGTCTCGTTCGCGGCCAGCTGGGTGTACTGCTGGCAAAAGGCTCGGATCTGTACCTTGCCCACGTCCCACCACAGCTTCCAGGAGGAGTGGCTCGATCTCGCAGCTTCCCAGCTCCTCCAGAAGTGGGCAAAGCAGTCCCGGAAATAGGAGTCCTGAAGCAGGCTGACGTTGAAACACCAATAAGGTGCCCGCGCACAGGCTCTCCCCGGCAGGCTCAGTTCACTGAAGGCTAGGTCATGATCTGACAGACCCGAGGGAGCGATGCAGCTGCTGCGCAGGAGTGGCAGGTGGTGCCTGGTGACATAAAGGCGGTCGAGGCGAGCCATGGTGACACCACCGGCACCCATCCTGGCCCAGGTGTACTGGCGCGCATCAGGATGCAGGGCTCGCCAGATGTCCACGAGGTCTGCCCCCTCCAAGGCAGATTGCAGCTTGCGAGCGGAGGGCAGGTGGGGTTCAGGCCCTGTGCGGTCGAGGCGCGGGGCAGTGGTGCAGTTGAAATCCCCACCGAGGAGGAGCAGGTCATCATCCTCGCTAGCGTCGCGCAGGAGGGCAGCCAAGGTCTCGAAGAAGACGACCCTCTCCTGACCATCGGAAGGCGCGTAGACGTTGATGAGCAGCAGGCGGTGTTGTGCGAGGGTGACGCGGACGGTCAGCAGGCGGCCGGGGATGACCTCCCGCGGCACCGCCGCGTCAAGCTGCAGCTGTGGTGATAAGAGAGTCGCGACCCCAGCGCTAAGGTTGGTGCCATGGCTCAGGAACACCTGTCCTCGCCAGGCAGCCCGCCAGGCCGCCTGGTTGAATCTGTCAGAGTGTGTCTCTTGAAGGAAGGCGACGGCCAGCCTCTTCTGTCGCAGGAGCTCCAGGACGGCTTCGCGCTTCACCGAGTCTCGACAGCCGTTGATGTTGAAGGTGCCAATGATTGTGTCTGCCATGGATGTGGGTGTGGGAGAGGAAGAGCAAAGCAAGGTACGGGTGGAAGAACGAGCACCCAAGAGCAGAGCAAGGCAGTACAGACAGGTCAAGGAAGGCCTACTGTGCCCTACTCTAGTCGAGGGACCCGCCCAAGTCCCACTCAACTCTCACCCTCTGGGCAAGCTTCTCCAAACGGTAAGCCATCTGGCGTGTGCCCAGATCCCGCTGCATGAGCTTGGCAGCTGCCCTGGCACCCTTTACGAACACTTTGGGGTCTGTGCACCACTGAGTGATGCGTCCTGCTACGTTCCTCTGCCCCTTAGTTAACTTCAAGAAGGACAGGAGTCCCCCATAGTCTGGAGGGACCCAGGGGGGCTCCGCCAGCTTGGGGTGGATGTTGCCTAAGGAAGAGCGTCGAGTCCGCACCCCCCGGCGGGAGCTCGTCCGCAACCGCAGCATCGACACCCTCGATGTCTAGACACATCAGCCGCCTCTCATCGTCCGAGTCAAGGACCGGCTCCACGAGGGCATTCCCTGTCTTCCTGGGGGGGGAGAGGCCATCCCGCTCACGACGCCTCTTGCGAGACTCAGTGAGCTGGACCTCCATCTCGTCAACTTCTCCATCTAATCCACCAGGCTGGGGCATGACCAAGGGGGTAGCAGACTCTCCCGCCACCCCCGAGGCCAGGCCACCAGAAGAGAGGCATTCGCCACCATCCCCGCCGCCGCCCGACTCCGGAGGCTGGGGGACAGGCGAGGGGAGAGGGACCCCTGAAGCCCCCTCCCCCTCCGCTAAGTCTGCCCCGCCGACAGCTACATCCAACGGGGTGGGTGGTATGGCAGCCAGAGCGGGGCCAGGCTCTTTAGTGGGGGGTCCCTCGGCACTGGCCGAGGAGGGCAGGGCATCCTGAGAGGCCCCCTTCATCTTCCTCTCTTTGTCCTCCTTCTTCTTCTTCTTGGTGGTAGTGGGCAGCTGCCCCTGTGCTGGGGACGGGCCAGACTGCCCTGCCCCCCCAGCCGGCGGGGCCCCCGCACTGAGGGCAGGGGGCGCCACAGACGGGGGAGGCGGCGGCGGGGCCTGGGTAGTAGCACCAGCCTCTCCACTGGACGATGGTTTCACACCAGAGCCCCCCGTCCCCTGAGATGGAGTAGGGGTGGAAGGAGGCTGGGAGGAAGAGCTCCCTGCTTCCCTGGGCCTGCCGCGTGTCCCAGAAGTCGACACGCCGTCTCTCGGCTCTGCCGCAGGTGGCGATGGTCCGGCCGCCTTGCCCTGAGGGCACTGAGCAGCCAGGTGGGAGGAGCCGCCGCACTTAAAACACGTAGTCTCTCCCACAGACAAATAGATAATATACCTCCGACCCTCGAGCGTGAAGCTCAGGGAGCGAGGTAGAGACTGGGGGCCCTCCTTGAGGAGCATAAAGACCTGCCTCCGAAAAGACAGGACGTGCTTCCGCTGAGGGTCCTTGCTTCCCATCGGCAGCCGGCGAAAAGGACTCGTAAGAACTCCATAGGCCTCGAGTCCCCTGGCCAGCTCCCGATCAGAAACATGTGGTGGGATGTTAGAGATCACCACCCTCACTGCCTGAGTCTCTAGGGGCGTGACAGGGTAGTGGATGCCCGCAATGTCTAGGCCCTCAGCACACACCCTGTCAACCAAGGCAGGCGTGCTCAAATAAATCATCGGGACCGTGTTCACACGACCGCATAGCGGATCGTACGCCATCCCAGGAGCGCAGCCAGAGCCTCCATGCAAACCTCAAGCCCCACATGGAGAGGGGCATGAACCCTCAGGCCATGCGTCAGCGGGAGGTCCCGAGAGACATCCTCATGCCAACTGCCAGGTGTAGGAGCAGCCATCCTCACTAGGACAGGGTTAAACTGCAAAGCAAAAAAAAACTAAGGGAATGAAAAGAAAACTTAAACACAGGAGCTCAAGGCCAAGCTCCCGGGAATGCGGCCAAAACAGAAAGTGAAGATAAGCCACTGAAAGGGAGGGAGGGATTCTGGGGGTGAAAAAAAAAAAAGTGTGGATAGAACAAAAAAAGAGGGGGGGAAGAAGAAAAAAGCACCCCTCAAGCGGCAAATGATAATAGAGAGCTCCCCACAAAGGGGGAGGAGGGTGGGGGGGGGAAAAAAGCGGCAGGGGAAGGAGGGGGGGGGGTTAAAACAGCAAAAAGAAAAAAGAAAAGGAAAACGAAAGGGTGAGGGGGGGGATGGAGGGTTAATTAAGAGCACCTCTGGAAGGCAGGCTAATGGAAAAGGTAACTCCCCGTAACAAGCAGACAGAAAAAAGAGAAAGAGAGGGAAAGAGACAGTAAAAGAGAAGGCTGCGAGAAGCGTCTCACAGACAAAGAAACCGGAAGCAGAGGGGGAGGGAAGAGAGAGGAGAGAAAAGTGGGGGTAAAAGCTGCAAAAAAGCAAGAAAAGAGTCAGAAAGCGAAATAAACAGAGGCTAGAGACCTTTAGAGAGGTGGGAGTGAAGCAAGAAAAGAGATAGGAAGCCGGGGAGTCTTACGCTCGGGATCGCCCCACGCAGCTCCAAGCGAGCCTGGTCCGAAGCGTCCAAAGCGGAAGGAAGGAAGGAAGGAAGGAAGGAAGGAAGGACTTTGACTTTTGACAACTTTATTTCACAAAAGATCAGGTACAGAAAGCAAAAAAACCATCAAACCACACCAAAGAGAAACCATTCCCGGACGTTCAGAACATCACACCGTGACAAACACCTTCGCAGTAATACACATCGTGTCTAACATGCTATTTATATATATAGCCCTCGAGAAACGAACAATTCCACCCTTCCCTGTCCCATAGTACACGTACAAAACCCTTTGACTTCTCACCCCGAGAAAATAAACAACAGCAGCCTGGTGAGGGCCCAGGGCACGGCACAAGCCGGAAGCCACAGTCCGCCACCGCACCCGCCCGGTCGCCCAGACCGGTCGCGACATCAGAGCGCGTATTTGAGACGGCCGTCCTCCACGTGGCACAGCGCTCCCTCAAGGGCCCAGAGTGCCTCGAAGGCGGGCACCCCCCGCCGGAGCACAGCGTGCTCAAACTCCAGCGAGAGGCGCGCCCGCACTAGGAGGCCAAAGAGCCGCGGGGCATCGTCTGAGCCGGTGCCGGCAAGCCGGTTACGGCGGCTCTTGAGGACGGCCATCTTGGCCTGGCCCAGCAAAAAGTTGGCCAGGCAGATGGCGCCCCGCTCGGCCGCCCGGTACGAGTAGGAGCATATGTAGGTGGTCTCTGAGAGGCTCCTGCCCAGCGCCCGCAGCGGCAGCTCGAGGGTGGCAAAGAGCGGCCGCAGGCGGGGACAGTCCAGGAAGGCGTGAAAGAGATCCTCCTCCACGCCCCCAGGGCAGAAGGGGCAGGCCGTCGAAGCGGCTGGGTCAAAGTGGGACGCATACGTGCCAGTGGCTAGGATGCCGTGCAGCAACCGCCACTGCAGGTCGCCAGTCTTCTTGGCGGTCGGCGGCTTATACAATGTGCGCCACGCCGGGTGGGCCGGTGGGGAAGCCGGTGGCCCCAGGCGCCGTCGCCACGGTGTATCGGGGCGTCCCGCCAGCACCTGAGCATGGCGGACACAGACCACCCAGGCATACAAGCTTCTACGCGATAGAGAAGCAAAGGGGCAACCCGTGTCACTATCGGGAGGCATGGGGAGCCGCAACAGAGTGCCCGGCCCACCGGCCAACTCCGCGGCCACAGCCGGGGTGACCGGCAGCGAAGGGAAAGCCTCGCTCGCGGCATCCGCGGCCCGCGGGAT